>NW_027466097.1:1222500-1405000 GCF_046127955.1 Nelusetta ayraudi
GTCTCTGCAGGAGCAATTCTAAAATATGTTGGCGCTCCAGACATTGAGCCAGAGGGATCTCCCGAACATCCTGACCAGGAAGCTCCAGGACCAACACGTTCCTCAGAACCTCCTTCTGTCCAGGTGAATAATGTGTGTTATTCTTAGTAGCTAAGCTGATAAGTGTGGGACGAAACTAAGGCAATTAAGCATTATTTTGATTGTTGGTTTGCGTTTTAGTGTTGCACTTGTTGGTTTGTTGGATTTTCTTATTTAAAGTAAGCATTTTTTTTTTATGAATATTCAATCTGTTGTATTTATTGACATATAGAGGATTCTTTTCCTAGTATTATAGTGTTTGTTTGTTTTTAAATCAGTTTAACTTGCTTGAGTTGCTCAACTGAAGATGTTTAATTTTACCTGTAGCCTGTTTTGCTCACGAGGTGTAATAGATTGTGGAATCTTAGTAGACCTTAGTAGACGCACGCTGCTGAGAGTGGCAACAATCAGCTCCGATGACCGTGGTGCTTGTAAATAAGGCAAATGCGCCATCTGGTGGGATGCAGCATGTTTATTCGTGTTGGAGCAATGACAAGTACTACTAACAAAACAAAAGATGCACAGGGTAAAAAAAAATAATCATAAACTCTTCTTAGATCTCTTATAGATTATTGATAATAGCATTCTAATTGATTTCAAACCTTTTCAAAAGATCTTTTGCCAATAGCACACCCAAATATTTGATAACCTTGGAATTCCATTTGATTTTATATTTTCCTCTAATTTCTCGGCCTGGATGATAATTCAGCGTGAGAATTTGAGTGTTTGCTATGTTTAACTTGTTGCCTGTGTATTTACCATAGGTTTCTATTATCAACATGAAATGAGGTAAGGTTCTGTCCGAGTCTTGGAGAACCAAAATAATATCATCAGCAAAAAGCCCTGTTAGATGTCCCTGCTCTCCTATATGTATTCCTTTTAGATTGTTACTTTGTCTGATCATTTGTGCCAGCGGCTCAATGAACATAGCAAACAATGTAGCGCATAGGCAACATCCTTGACGAGTACCATTAATCTTTATCCTTGCCGTAGGTTCTTGGTAGAGACCTTGAATACACTGTATTAACTTTTCTTGGAACCCCAGTTTCCCAAGAACTTGATACAGAAATCTCCAATTCACACAGCCAAGGCTCACCAGTAACAGCTCGCAGGCCCTGCTTTTGGATCTGATCTATTATGTATAGGACCCGTCTAATGTCTTCTTGAGTCTGCCTACCTGTTAAAAAAGCTGACTGATTGGAAGTCCATCTCGTCCCCTTAAATTTCAAAGCGTAACGAACCTGTGTAGCCCGAGGAATGTTATTATAGTTTTTTTCCTAGGGTGCAACTCCCCAGGTGGCATTGTCAGGCAACCCCCCCGCCCCCATTTTCCTTTATACCCACCATCAGAATTGTCTTGTCTCATGGTTATCTTTTAAGATAACCATTATCTTATCTTTTAAGATAACCATGAGCACAAGAAATAGGGTACAGCTTATCTGCAAAGCAAGTAACACGTACATTATGAACTATCATTCTATGTCATAATGATGTAATATGTCAACCGAAAGCAGCTGACCAGCTGAAAAGGCTCACTCCACCCCCTACTGTTGGGAGGAGGACACGTTCCCGTCAGTAATTCAAATTTCTCAGCTGCATGTATAGGGGGACAAGGTGAGAACTCCGATTGGACGAGAAAACCGAATTATTGCTTAGTCCGATTAAGCTCTGCATGTAAACGCACTGATTACACCTGCGCCAGAGTGCAGAGTGAAAGCAGCTCTTTTAAAAACAAGCGCAGGCTGGAGTCAGCACTCTGTCCTCTGGCGTGTCCACGCTGAGAACTTTGCAGTTCTTCTTAGCATTTCGGCTAGCAATCCCAGAGCGGGCTGGGCCATAAGCGCAGCTGGAGGATGAACCCTGCCGGGTGCCCGTTCATCGGGAGGTGGTGCTGTGTGTGCGTGATCGTTGTGCATTCACTGCTTGGCTGTTAAAGCCAAAGTCTTTTTGGTATGGTACTTATTTCCTTGACACTCAGGCAGCTAAACCTGGTCTATTTTAAATTGTTGTCAAATAAAGCTGTTTCTTTGGAAGTCCGTCTCGTCCTCTTAAATTTCAAAGCGTAACGAACCTGTGTAGCCCGAGGAATTTTATTATACTTTATTTCCTGGGGTGCAACTCCCCAGGTGGCATTGTCAGGCAACCCCCCCCCACCCCCCCCAATTTTCCTTTATACCCACCATCTGAATTGTCTCCACCTCCGCCAGACCCTCCCCCTCGCCACATCTAGTCTTTTTTTGATAGATGATGGTTTATGCGTATTGATGCGTCGTGCTGATGCGTAGCCCCTCCAGGATCCCTCCTTGCACTGCCACTCCGTCGTAGTGTGGGGCACCGAGTGCCGCAGGCCCCTCCGCACCCGTCGCCACCGCCGTCTTCTACGCCAGGCCGCGTCTCGCCAATTCCTCCTTTACCTCCTCTGCGCTGTTGTAGGTTCGAGTTTCCGTATCCCAGTGGGTCCTCATCTTGGTGAATGGCATCTGGAACCGGATGCCCTTCTCCTTCAGGATTCTTTTAGCAGTGTTGTACTCCTTTCTCTTTTGGACCATCTCTGTCGCGTAATCATGATGGAATGAGGGTACTTTATTCCCCAGTTCTATTTTCTTTGTCCATAGCTCTCTGAGGACCCTCTCTTTGGTAGTAAATTCCAGAAAGTTAACAATGATGGGTCTCGGTTGGGCACCGTCCGCTGGTTTCTGTGCAAATGAGCGGTGTGCTCTCTGAATTTGGAAAATAAAATCTGCTGGCAGGTGCAGTTCGCTTTTCAGCAGGTCTTCCACAAACTTGGCCACAGATTCTCCCTCCTCTCCTTCAGTGACTCCATAGATACGGAGGTTGTTTCTCCTCGGCCTGGACTCCAGGTCAGTTAACTTGTCCTGAAGAGCTTTTTGTTCTCTCAGTGATATGACCAGAGTGTCATTAGCTTCCTGTGCCCAACGTTCTAGCTTTTCAATCCGCGACTCAGCCTCGTTGATCTTGCTGGTTTGGAGCTCCTGTTCGGTGATGACTTTCGCAAGTTGTTGATTTATTTCGTCTTTGAAGTCGTCCAAGTCTTTTTCCACGTCGTTCCTCAGTGTTTCTCCAAACGTGCGAAGGACTTCTTTTGATTCCATTTTTAAATCCCGTATCTCCTTGCTAATAATTTCTATGTCCGAGCCCTTTTTCGCGTTGTTAGTCACGAGGAGTTCGTTTCGCCATCTCCCTCTGTTTCAGAGCAGGCTGGTAGTTCCGCCATATTGTCTGTTACCGTGTTTCTGTTTTGGTTGAATGGAGTTTTCCTTCCCATTCCAACGTTCCCCTGATCACTTTGTAGTTAATATGATATCTGACAATAGTTATTCAAGTTTTCGGGGAGTTTTTACCCTGGATGGTCGAGAGCCCTGGTGTCGCGCAGTCTACCGCTTTATGGCCAAACCAGAAGTCCCTTCCCTCTAGTCTTTTCAAGGGGGAGGTGGCTAGACTCGGCTCTTGTGGGACGAGAAGCAGAAGGCGTGTCCGATCGGGGGGGAAGATGAGATGACATTTTTGTGGGTCAACACAAACTCATCTGCGAGGACAGCAGCCTTGGACAATGACGACACTTTCTGTTCATTCAAGAACATTACCACCTTCTCTGGCAAAGAGTCTTTAAAATCTTCTAAAAGAACGAGCTCACGGAGTGACTCAAAGTCATTTTTGACATCATTAGCTGCACACCATTGCAGAGGTTGCTTTTCTCCCATGCAAACTCGACAAAGGTTTGACCACTGGATTTTCTATGGTTCCTAAATTTTTGCCGGTAGGGCTCAGGAACAAGCTCATAAGCAGGAAAAATTGCTTCCTTTCCAACATCATATTGCAGGCTGTCTTCTAAGAAAAGAGCAGACACCAACTCCTGTGTTTTTCCCACCCGCTTGCATTGGAGAAGGACAGGCCACATGTCTCTTGGCCAGTTGAGTGGCGAAGCTATTCGCTCCAAGGCACTGAAGTATGAATCAACTTCTGCCTCACGAAATGCTGGCACCAGAAAAATGTTTTTACTGGGGCTGGGCAACGATTAAAAATTTTAATCGCAATTAATCGCATGATTTACCTGATCAATCACGATTAATCACGTCGTATACGCAAAAGCCAATAATGAATTTAAAAGAAGTCTTTCATACACTTTAATTTAAATGTTCTGCCATATAAACGAAAGCACCATAACATTTATCGTGCAAACAGTTAACATCAGCACTTTACACAGAAACATTTTTAATGTAAATCTAAAGTTAAAAAAAATGCAAATACAAAATTAAAGCTTATTGCCAATGCCAGGGCATTACTGTTATCCTGTTCCTTATGAAAAATAAAAATAAATCTACCTCCAAAATCCTGAGCCACAATAATAACAGGCAATTTCTGAGGTAACAGCAGAAACATTTTTCTTTTATCAGGGAGCAGCATAACCAGTCTGCGTTCCCTTGCAAATGTCCCAGTTAGAAAGGGTGAGGCACAAAAACGTTCACTTTTGGGTTTTTCTTCACAGGGGACTAGAATGTAAAGTCCACATTTATACTGGAGTTCCTTTGGAGAATCTCACTCAACTCAGTGCAGTTTGTCAGTTCCTGGAACTTGACGGCCAGTTATTTTAAATGTACTGCCATATGAATTAAAGTGCCATAACATTTACTGTGCAAACACACTTTTAACATCAGCATTTTTGAACAATTAGCAGCTAAGAAAAAAAAAATAGTGTAAATTTAAACTCAACTTAAACAATGTTATCAAAGCAATACAAAATTAAAGCTGTAAGCAGCGTTTGCGGGACTGAGCCCACCTGGCCACTGCCTGCCGTGACGTCCGCCACCTGGCCACAAGCCCCTGACACCCGCCGACGCTTCCCAACGCCTGGCGATTCCGCCCGAAACCCGCCGATGCCCCATTACTGACGCCGACGCCTGCTGATGACACATCAAGCACTGACTTGACATTACTGACTTGACATTTAGAAACATTTGATTTCTAAATGTGATTGATTACTGTATCATTTTGTAGATAATAAGCCTTAAAGTTGGCTTTTTGTTTTGTTTTGCGACAGCTCCAATATTCCATTTTTACTGTACAATAACATCAAATTGCTCCATAAGCTCTGTCAATGGTTGGTACAGTTGACCTCAGGACAACCTTGAATATATCTTCAATCATTATAAGGCATATTTAATGTACCATTTTGGAGATATTAAGCCTCAAAGTTGTTGTTTTACTTTTTTTTTTTTTTTTTAGCTTTTTCCAACAGGCAAAAAGGGCCCAGTACTCAATTTTTTACTGTACAGTAACATTGCTTTGCTCCATAATTTCTGTCAGTGGTTGGTACAGTTGACCTGAGGAACACCCTGACTATATCCTCAGTCATTATCAAGCATATGTACAGTATCATTTTGGAGATATTAAGCCTTAAAGTTGGCTCTTTTTTTTTCTTTTTTTTTTTTCTTTTTTTCGAACAGCTCCAATATTCCATTTTTACTGTACAATAACATCAAATTGCTCCATAAGCTCTGGCAATGGTTGGTACAGTTGACCTCAGGACAACCTTGAATATATCTTCTCTTAATATTCTTGAATATTCTCACTTAATGTACCAGCTCCTTCCTGTACATGATATGTACAGTTAGTTATTCTTAGTTTGACGCAAGTGTTATATTAATTTCCTACTATCTGTACCGGTACTTCTTGTTAATTTGAAATAAACACTAACAGCATAATGTCAAAACAAAAACCGAACAAGTCAAACAGGAGCAGATCAGAAAACAAGGAGGCTCTGTACTAAAATATGGATAAAATATAAACAGGGAGTTGTCTAATGTCGTCAAGGAAGCCAACATTACGTTACCTGTTGATCAGCATGTTGACTCAGAAAATCCTCAGGCTCCTGCTGCGACATTTCATTTGGGGCGACGGTTGTGACTTCACTGCTGGTCTCGTGAGAAACTCAAATCGGTTCTTCACGTTTGTTGCGTGGCATGGGTTAGGACATTGAGAGGCATTATAGTGTGGTTGTGTGCACCAAATCGGACTTGGCTTCTAGCTCGATAGCCGTGCATAATTTACGCAAACGCAATGCTCTGTTTACGTGAACTCACGGAGTCCGACTCCTTGCACGTGCTCATCTCGACTCGATGGATTTATGAGCTTGATGACAAGTGTGTATTTTGTATTGGATTGATGTACTGCAATTCTAGTCATGTGAACAAGCAATTAGCATTCCTAGTTATATGTGGCATGACGAAAGACTGTACTACCAAGTTTGTATTGCAGTTTCTTCAGTTTATGGGGTAGAGGGTGCTCAAATTGGATTGATTGAAGATGTAGTTTAGGTACAATTTGCTTGTTTTTATCAATATTTAAGTTGATTGCAGTTCAACGTGGCACAATCCTATCAGATGTTGTCATTTTGTCACGAAGAACACTGGTATTTGTTGATTATTACCATAAGTACCACCATGTTGCAGGCATTGTGGTTACAAGTTTCACTCCAATTTTGATTGTTGTCTGTATGACTAGCAATCCGTTGAGCTGTCTAGGGTTATCATTCAGATAAGGTGTCACAACTTTTAATTGCATGGGAACTTTGGGATCCATGGCAGATGGGCATTGTAAAAAAAACGGATCTTGAGTCGGAAGGCTAGCTTGTCCTAATTGTGACCTTAATATGATGATTTTTTTTTCCCTGCCAGATTGAGGAGAAATTAAATGGACATCCAAACCGGGGCCAATAATGGATGAGCTGGATGATGTCACAGTATCAATTTTAAATGGTATGTCATGTGTAGGTATGAAAAAATTTCCATTACTGTGATTTGTCCGCTAAGTAATTAAAATAACTGTATGCTGACACTGATTTCAAAAAGAAGTATTTTACAAATTTGAGACAAAATGTCTAAACTGAATTGCATTTACAATTAATTCTGATAACAGAAATTGGCACAAAACAAACTTGGTTTGACTTGTCAAGTTGAATTAAATTCATTAGTGAAAAAATGTATGAGTTGTTAAGTGTAAAAGGTTTGTTAATGATTGGACTGTCTTTATAGCTGCCAACATCGATGAAGTCTTGCTCCACACCCTCAGTCGTGATGATTTGAGAGACCTTTTTCCTGGACCAGAACACTTTCTCAGGAGGAAACGGATTTGGGCCCTTATTAGTGTAGATGTGATTGGTTACCTACTTTGCTCTGAAAACATCGAGCATAACACTTTTTTTTTCTTTTTTCCTAATTGTGTCTATTGTTTCTCTCTTGTTCATAATGTTTTGGATCTGGTTTCCTCTCGGCTGAGAATTCCACCGTACCAGACAAGGCTGCCCCGAATGAAGCCAGGAACTGTGTCTTCACCAGGAGGAACATCTCCAATCTGTCCTCAGACATCCACTCCTTTGGTGAAAAGCAGCCCAAAGAGGACCCTACAGCTTCCTGCTCCTCCACAATATGTTGTCTATACTAGACATGGGCAAACCCCGGCCCGCGGGCCACATCCGGCCCGCTGCGTGTCTCTGTCCGGCCCGCGTGAAGCCAGTCATAACCCCCCAACACCGCACCCCCCAACGAAACTTTGTTGGCACGTAACTTTGCCGAGTTAGTGTAGCGCGATAGCGATAGCGTGCTTCCCCCCCGTCAACGAGGTGTAGGTACAGAATTAGTCCGGGTGCAGAATCGTTCCAGGCAGAAGTGACTGCCGATACGGCAACTCCATTGGGACATACCTCTACATCGCGTTCGAACGTGATATATGGATAGATCGCGGTACGTTTATAGAGTTGCCGTATGTGACGTAATTGGCAGTCGCCTCTGTCCAGTGGGCGAATGCCAACAACGTCACATACGGCAACTCTATTAGGACAAACTACATCGGTTGATTAAGGTTATCTTTTTTTTTCTGTCAATCCCTGCCGTATTTACAGTACTTTGTATTATATTGTATACACGAAATTCTCTCTCTCTCTCTCTCTCTCTCTCTCTCTCTCTCTCTCTCCCTCTCTCTCTCTCTCTCTCTCACTCTCTCTCTCTCTTCACAAGCTCGTAAGCACTACTTCCAGATGGCCCGCACTGCCAGTGAGGGGAAATGTGTCATGTTCAAAGAGCTGAGACGCAGGCTGGTGAGAAACACTGTCACCAGCATGATTTCTATCTTGAGAGCCAGTCAGCAAGGAGAGGGGGTCCGGTACCCTTCTAAGCATGAAGTCACTGCAATGTCTCAAAGACTAGTGGAGTATTATCCCATGCTGAAGGATTAAGACAAAACAATGAAACATGTAAGTGATTATATTATTTTGCGCATTTAGATTTTGAAGCGTGTGGTTATTTTTGGCTGATACTTTTTTTATCTGTGCATGTTCACTTTCCATCTTTATTTGTTCTTTCAATGAGTGAAATTTTATTTACCACAGGCGAGCACTTACAAGAATCTTCACAACAGATTCACCAGAGAGGGGCCACAAGAAGAAAAGGCATCGCATTGACTTCTCAGCAAGTGACCAAGAAGAAGATCATGATGCAGACTCAATTGGTGGATCAACAATTATTTTGTGTCACACACCAGGGCGCAGTTCTGATAATGGCCACACTTCACATAAGTAGAAACATGTCCATTTTAATAATAATGATAATGTATGAAAGCTAGGCAATGTTTTGATAGTTTTGGATATCATGATATATCACAGGCATTTTTACATTTGAATTGTCATTTGATATATTTTGATGCTCCAAACAATTTCATCCATTTGACTGATTCACTGATTTGTCTCCTCCATTTCATCAGCCAAAGATGGTCTGACAGCACAGGCCAGACATTATCAGACCCTGCAGGAGCTGTACAAGAAACCAAAACCCAACCAAGATGCTGTCTCCCAAATTCTTGACCTGCAGTTTCAAGCAAGAAGATCCTTCATTGATAGTGATGTTCTGAAAGAACAGGACAAGGCCAACAAAGATCCTGGATGCATATCCATGTGTCAAGGATCTTTATCGTGTAAGTGATTAACTTGTTTTGGTTTATGATGAAAAGCAAGCATTTTTGCAGATTTTAACACTGACTTGCATTATAGGCGATGAATGAGCTGCGGCGCATTCTGGATAAGGGCAACAGAAAATTCATTGATGAACTAAAAAAAGAGATGGGAAGACTTCTGCACCAATGTGTAATTTTATGGTGTTTGGAAAAAAAATGAAGTGATGAAGCCACGCATAACGCTGGATGTAGGTGAGTCATTTTGCTGTGTCTCTAATTGACTGTGTAGCTGTTTCCTTGGACATAGGATGGTTTATGTTGCGCTGAATGAATAGATGCAGAATGGTAATACTCTTCATGCTGAAAAAATAAGATTTTTTTTTGTGATCAACACAAACCTAATAAGACTCATTTTTAGGAAGACTAACTTTGAACTCAAAGTTGATTTGTTCTATTCCAGTGGAATATTCCATCGTGCTGCTCAGGCCACTCCCCACACTCTTTCCTTCACCAAGTCCACCACCGAAGAAGCTGGGACATGCCAGTGAGGCACTGCTGCATGTCATTCAGGTGAAAGTTTGTTCGCATTTTCTCACATTCAACACTTCATAGTTCCATGCATGGATGTGGCGTTTCCTTCTTCTTTTTCTTTAGCCAACAGAAGATCCCACAATGTACTCGCATAAGAGGTCTTTCTGCAGCCCTGTGTTGCTGTTTGATGGGACCCGCTGTCTCATCTGTCTTGGAGCCACTCCTGCCACCACGCTTGCCAAGGAAGACTTGAGTGACGGTCTGCTTCATCTGATGGGTTACTACTATGCCCTGCACCTCACATATTCAAAAGTGTGTGGCAACCCTTCTCTCTGTCATTCAGACAGAAGTGCTACAGGATACTATCCATGAGTGAGACACCACAGCCTCATACAAAAAAGACCATGGCAGAATGGAAAGATTTTATTGGGGAGTAGAGCTGTGTACTAGGCATAGGTAGTGATACACTCCCCTGGTAGTTGTAACTTGAGGGTGGGTGGGAGTCTGTTGGAACAAACATGTTATCAGTATATATCAACACTATATGCTGTCCCCATGCTGTTTTTTTTTTTTTTTTTTTTGTAACTGAGTGTCAGGGAATCTGAATCAATATTCAATAATGATGACGGTGAATATTGTAACAATTGTTACTTGCGTTCTAGAAATGATTGCTTGAGGTTGTTTTAAGATGCAATGCCTTAGTGACGTTTTTATTACAAGGCAGTGAAGGCACTGTCAGCAATTTAAGTGAATAAATAGTTGTTGACAATATTAATTCTGTTTGCTGAATTATTTTTTTTGGGGGGGGGATGGGCGTAGGGGGGGTGGATGCTTTGTCTCATTTTGAGAAAAAAAAGCTAATATTGTGAACACTTAAATTAAGAAGAATTGCACTGTTAGTAGGTCTGGTTTTAAGATCTTTTCATTCAAATTAAGAAAGAAGTAAACGTGAAAAAAGAATTGAGAAGCTAGTATCAAGTTTATTTGACATAGTACAGTCCTTGGAATGAGTGCTTTACTGTTTATTTCAAGAGTTTTTCCATTCTTCAAATGCCTAGATATATCGTCTTATTTTAAGAAATCTTACCAAGTCTAAATATCTTACTGCATTGGCAGATAATTTGACTTGTTTCTAGCCTGTTCTTTCTCAATTTAAGTGTTTATTTCTTAGATATATTTTGCAGTGTGTGGACACCGAGGGGAGCTCTAGAATTGGCTCATTCAACCGACCAACGAGCCAATCAGCAGCGGCGTCACAGGCCCTTCTCCTTCTTTGTTCTCTCTCTCACTTTGACTTCTGCACTGGACAGCCAGGTTTGTGGAGGGAAGGTTGGAACAAGGTAAGGACGGGGTACCCCATATATTCATGTACGTAGAGTCACTAAGTCTTAAACTCACCAGGTTTGTATCGCTTATCGATAACCCTAATGCCATACAAGTCTATGAGGGTCAAAGGTCAACTTTGTCCTAGGGACATGGAGCCACTTTCAGGTTCATCAGAATCCTCCTGGACACACCCACGCCAAATTTGGGGCTTCTAGCCCATGAGGAACCCCAAAACCCTCACTCTAATTCCAGCCTTATCGCTAAACCCTAATGCAGTGCAAGTCTATGAAGGTCAAACCTCAACTTTGTCCGAGAGACATCAAGTGTTTTTTCATGAATCATTCATAAATGTTAAGAGTTTGCTTTGTGGAGAATTCACAATAAAAATACATTGACACTGTCAAGATGGACTCAAGCACTATTATTGAACTATACTGTATTTTTTGAGTGATGTGAAGCTTTTGACAAGTGCTGCGCAAAGGAGGCCCATTTGTTTTTGTTTTTTTGAAGGGGGCCCAAAATTCCTGGCGGCGCCCCTGAGCGGGCATCTCCAGCACCAAGGCAGTGGAGCTGCCGGCCACGAGAGAAGAATTAACCAGTCCATTGAAACCATTTGTTTGGTCTAGTGAGTGGCAACAGTCCTTTGAGGATCTTAAGTGCCTTAAGTGTCTGCTCCAAATTTTCCTCATTGGCTAGAAGCCCCAAATCTAGCGTGGGCGCTTCTTGGGGGCTCCTGATGAAAAAGCAAGTGGCCCCATGTCTCTAGGACAAAGTTGAAAATTCACCCCATAGACTTGCATTGAATTAGGGTTAACAATAAGGCTGAAACTAGGGTTAGGGTTAGGGTTAGCTGAAATTAGGGTTAGGGTTTCGGGGTTCCTCAAGGACTAGAAGCCCCAAATTTGGCGTGGGTGCTTCTTGGGGGCTCCTGATGAAAAAGCAAGTGGCCCCATATCTGTAGGACAAAGTTGAAATTTCACCCCATAGACTTGTATGGCATTAGGGTTAGGGTCCAAGAGTACACATACACATTTTCTTTTGCTTTTTTGATTTAAGCTCATCGTCTCCAGCTGCAAAGGTACAGAAACCTTTCTGTGTTTTGATGTCGTGTGTGAGAAAACATCACTTTTTTCTGTAAACTTGTGTTATCATTGTCCTTCATTGAAAATGACACAATCTTTCATCTCATTGTTCAGATGCCGAACACCAAGGCATTCCGTCGCTCTCTGGCCATGAAACGACGCCTGGAGCAAAAACGGGATTGGACACCTTTTCCACCTCGGAAGGACTTTGAACGTCGTGAGTACTTCCACGTTCATGATTTCATGTTCTGCCTGTGTTGTTATGTTGTATTCCAAATAAATCTTACAAAAACATATTTAGATTTTTCTTTTTTGTCAATTTACACAGGGTGCGGTACTGGTCAGCGACCTGGGTGCGAAGATGGCCCGTTTTGCTCCTGACTGACAAAACAGTGCAAGTTCGTTCTTAAGGCCCAGCAACCAGACAAGAAGGTATGGGTCGTGATTTTGTCAAGCCACGAGTTTCTTTATGTTTTTGTTCTGGTGGTGGGAGACTCACATCTCTGTCCACTTGTGGATGGTTTTGTGTTCTCGCCTCGGGCAACAACCTTGAACACGGGCTTGTAACAGACTCCGCCCAGGATTTTGCTGCGCTACTGGCAACTGTGTTGGACCGCTGGCCCAAGGTTTGTTTATCTGCTGTGACAAACAAATTTGAACACATGAATGTCATCGCCACTTTGTTTTATCAATATCAAGTAATTCCATGATCCATAGTTCAATAACAAGAATATTCATGAATTTATTTTGCATTTTTATGTTTGTTTGTTTTTTTTTTTATATACAACTATTTTGTAGGTGTTTGTGCTTGACTTTCCACCTCGCCTGACTTTCAAGCCAGAACTACAAACAGCGCTACGTCAAGTATATCATCGTGTTGCTGCACGCATGGGTGTGTAAAATACATATTTTTGTTGTATTTTTTTCTCTTCAGTGACACTGTGCTAACAGATATTTCTTAGAATTGAGTGATTACATAATTGATTATGTGACACTTCTTCCAGGTTTAACATTTGTGTATATGACAAATATGTGTTAACATGTTGTTTTCTGTTTAGGTGCACCTCAGGACTGATTTTGGTGGAGCGTCTGCATGCTGCATGCTCCATCAGCTCGCACCCCCTTCACCTAGGCCAGGGGTGTTGTGCCACAACCAATCATCACCCAGGGTGTCTCCCAGAGTGGTTGTGACAGGTCCTGTCCACATGCCAGTGTATGGACCTGCTCCTGAATGGACTCTTGTTGGACAGGAGGTTGAGGTAACCTGTTCATCCCTCTTTTTTTTTTCCCCCCAATCGTGTATTTGTCAAACTGTGCAACTTTTTATTTTAAAAATGAACACTTATCCTAAGTTGACTCTGATTTCCTCTCCTCTTTTTTTTATAGACAGTACCAACAGCTGTTGAGACTGCATTTCACACAGACATCCCGTCCAATCCCGTGTGGTTCAGTGAGGCTAAGGCTTAATCTCTCCTGTCCTGTTTGTGGGGGCGCTAATCCCGTAAGAGTCAAGTAGGCGTAAGCAGCGGCCGGTGAATAAGACGAGTTAACAACGGAAGAGCACATGCAAGAACGGCGGAAAATACCAACAACGGAAAACAAATCAAAGACCCACCCGCAAGTTACCAGTCTAAAGTGTGGACCCACTTTGGCTTTTACGAGACGGATGACGGGAGGAAACTTCATAAAGAATATGCAATCTGCAACAACTGTTTTGCGAAGGTAAAATACAATGGCAACACTACGAATCTGCAGAGCTGCCTTGTTCGCTATCACCCGTCCCGTTTTGGCCCAGAATTGTTTTCTTTTTTCACCACCTGTCCCGGGAAAGATAAAATCTCTCCTGGGACACAATTTGTCCCGTTTTTTATGGAAAATGACAGAACCTCATTTAATTTCCGTCTGTGGTCTAGATAGGGTTGCCAACCCTCCCGTAAAATACGCGATTGTCCCATATTTGGCAACTAAAAAGCCTGTCCCGTAATGAACTGATGGGGGACGCACTTCACTTTGTCCCGTATATTTTGGGGACGCGTTTATTTATTTATTTATTTTGTCTACATCATTTTTTTTTTATTGATTTTCAGAATCGGGGCAGTGAAAGGATTTTTTTCCCTCTTTCATCTTCCCGTCGGTTTGTATATCCCAAGTCCCCAAGTTGAGATAAGACAAGTTGCTACTGACTTTACATTACCAGAAAGCACTGTCCTTGTTTACATGAAAGTTATTAATGTTCATGCACTTTAATATGTTTGCTTGTGCGGTGCACGTTTGTTTGTACATTATACAAAGTTTTGGAATAAATGCAAGATCACAGGCATTTTCCTTTTTATGGGTATTTTTTTCTTTTTCAGTCACATATCGTCTGCAAAATTTCGAAGATTTCGAAGATATCGTGTGTCGTGATGTTGTCATTGTCGTGGGCCAAATATCGTCACAGTATCGAATCGTGGGTTAGCCGTATCGCCCCACCCCTATTATCAACACAAGATCACATATGTACAGTACATGTACAGTTTAATTAGTGTGTTACTTTGTTTATGAATTAATTTCTTTATGTTCTTCCAGATGTCCAGCCTGAGACGTCGATCAGCACGCGTTGCCTCAAAAACCAAAACAAACAAGTGACATGTTGGTATTTGGGATATGTGTATTTCATTGTGTGCATCTTTGTGATAGGACAATAAATGCAGTTCTTTAAACGTTACTTTGTGTCCTTGTATTTGCAGGTGTGGGCAACACGTTCAACTGTCCACATGACTGAGTCTGCCTCCAGCAATGTCACAGCAGTGCAGCAGGATTGTACTTATTCATTTCCACTTCATCACCTGTGTGTGTTTTCTAGGCTTTACACCCATCTTATCGGCTGTATCGGATCGGCCGATATTTGGCATTTTTTCGGGCGTCATGTCATGAATCACCATAATCTGTCTCATTTCCTCCAAAGTAGTTTCACAGCATCGACATGTTTATTTGTTTGTATCCGAGAGCTAATGATTCATGATTCAAAAACCTTCATTTTCGTCTTCGTGCCTCTTCCTGTTTTGAGTACTGTCGCTATGTGACGGACAATAAAGTTTCTTTGAATCTGCAATATATGCAACGCTACAGTACCTCGCGGGGGAACTTTGGTAAAAAAATTCAACACCACAAATTTAATCAGGCACTTTGAAAAGATACACACGGAGGAGCATGTCGAGTTCAAGAAACGCAGCGCGGAGAAAGAAAAAGAAAAGCAAACTCTGAAACGGATGCTAAAGCAAACAACTTTCGACGGTGCTTGTGAGAAGGCAAGGGGTGTACAGAAACAAGTATTTATTGCCTCTAACGTGATTGGATCGGTGATTGGCACAAAAATCGTGACCGTGTAAAGCCTAGTGTTTTCCTTTCTATGTTTATTGGCATAAAATCACATCTTTCTCATTTTAATCAGGTGGAGGCGACGCCACAGATGACCAGAGCTGTGCCCGTGGTTCCTGTGGCTCCCGTGGTTGCCAGCACCAAGCCAGAGGAGGCCAGCACCGTCCAGGAGGCAACACAGAAGATCAACTAAGCTAAGGAGGCTTTTCTTTCTTCTTCTGTTGCCTTTGACTGCACCGCTCGTTCTATGCCTCGCACATGTGATTTGTGATCCATCATCAGTTAGTACTAGTGAAGATGCAGTGGCAGATCATGGCACTGGTGTTAGATTAGCCACAGGTGGAGAGCTGCTGACGTCACTTTCCTGCGCCGCGCGATTACTTTGAGATTGCGATTTCGTTTTCGAGTTGTGGTAACTCTTGTGCAGGGCAGGACCACGAAAATTAAAAAGCAATGCTCTCAGTTTTCTTTTTGATTGTGTCATAAAAGGTGCGACACGAATAAGAAAATGAAAATGCATATAGCAATATTTATTAATGATTTTAATTATGAGTCAAATAATGCAGCTTCGTTCTTAAAATGAAAAAGCATTCTGCTATTGCTTTTTCATTTTTGAATTTTACATTTCATATTGAATTTTGGTAACTCTTTGCTGGTGCATGTTTTGAAAATTAAATCTCAAATGTGTTTTCCTTCATTTGAATTAAGTACAAGAATGAGCAGTCATGAATAAGAAAATGAAAATGCAGTTTGGATTATTTATTAACCATTTTAATTATGAGTCAACTAATGCAGCCACGTTCTTAAAATGAAAAAGCATTTCTGCTGTTGCTTTTTCATTTGGATTATGGTAACTGTCTGCTTCCACACTCCAGTGGTTCTGCACATTAGTATAAATAGAGTGATTCTCTATCATTACATCACAGGACAGCGGCACTCTGACAGATTCCATGAACCTGGACACTGATGATCCAGACTTTGGACCAGATGAGCCAACAGGCCACAGTGGAAACGGGTCAGAACATGGGACTGGCTGCTGAAAGTATACAGGTAGGTGGCGCTGTCATCCCAAGTTGTGTGGTGTGGAGGATCGGGGTCAAAGTTCCAGATGCTCACAGATGTGACTGTGGATTCAGGAGGAGTGTTTGAAGGCTGGACTCCCAACAGTGATTGGCTGCTGAGGACCTCTCAATCACAATCAGGTTTTTTAGTGGCTGTGAGATTGAAAGTGAGATTGCATTGTCCAAGGAGGAGGACAGCAGTCAGTCATGTTTCACCTCCAGTCAACACGCAGTGGTTCACATGAAGGTCCAAGAGGCCTACAGACCTACACAGAGTCTGGATGTGGCAGCACAGTGGCATCATTGTCTTTGTTGTGTTGTTTGGTCATTGTGATCCAATGTAATGTGAGAGAAGGACGAGTGCAGTTATATTGGAGTGAGTTGCTTACAAATACAGATCGCACGATTTCTATCCCAATTGTTAATTGGGAAAGAGACCTGTCTCTCCAGCCTCGCTCTAATTTCTGGAGAACAATCTGCCTGAACACCTTTTCACTGATAAAACAACCTATTCTACAATTAATACATTTTAAAGTACTCCACAGGATCCACTCCACCGGGCAGCGGATGTTTCAGATGGGCATGACCGCCTCTCAGACCTGCTCACACTGCACAGTTAATGCGGGGTTGGTGGGGGGTCGGGGGTTGGGTGGGTGGTGCTCCGGGGGGAGGGCTGGTCCGTCCCTGTGTCGGGGGACTGGCGCTGGATCGTACGCGGTGGGGTCGCATGCCTGGGGTGGGGCTGCGCGTTCGCCGGCTACCGCTCCTGTGTGCCCGGGTGGTGCGGTGCGGTGGGGGGGCGGGTCCCCTTTGGCTCCTGGATCCCTGTGGTGTCCCCGGCCCCGATGTCGCTGAGGGGGCGCCCTGACCGGGAGTCCCCCCTGGTCACATAATAGGTGTTTTTTGTTTTTTTTGTTTTTTTTTTTGTTTTTTTTTCCCTAAATTTTTAATTAATTAATTTATTTTCTTCTGTTTCGGGGGATTTGTGTCTTGGGTGGTCGCTGCCCGGCCTTCTGGCCTTAAGACCCTCTCCAATCTTAATAGCATTATAGACACTTAGGGCCTGGGGGGGTGGTTCGTGCACTGCGGCCGCCGCCCTGCTCAGCAGCAGTGTGGTTGCCCCAGGGCCTTACCACCCCTCCATTTTAAACGCACCATAGTTCAACACACCAGCAAGTGCACATATACACACACTGACACCCCTACACACAGTGGGGTCGGCCTGCTAGCGGGGGCGGGATCCGGCATCTTTCCCACTCTGGATGGGCCCTGTGCAGTCCGGTGCCCCTGGGGTGCGAGACCGGCTGGGCCTATGGGGACCTCGCCACTTGCAGCGATGCGCCATACTGGGTCCGTAGGGGGGGGGCATCTGGGTGCCCGGGCCTGCCTTGGGTACCGATCCTCCCGGTGGGTGAAGGGGCTGGGTCCTGTCATGGGGATGAGTCCGGTCTCGCTTGCCCTGGGGGGCCACTGTCCGGAGGACGGGCTCTGCTGTCTGTTCGCCCCGGGTGGTGTCCCTTCTCCTTGGGGTATCTGCCTCCCTGTCATCTTGCCCTGGCTCCTCGTGGGGCGGGTGCCCTCCGGTCCGGGGGCCTGCTGCTCCGGGCCTCTTCCTGGCCGGCATTGCGGCGTGTGTGCCGTGTCCGGGCCCCCCCCCCCGGGCTCGTCGCTGGCGTGGGGCGGTTGCGGCCTCGGAGGCCGCACTAATTGGCAGCCTACTTCCAGTGACGTACTTAACCACACCCACTCCCACATTCAGGTACACACACCACCACATCCACACACACACACACACACACACACACGCACGCACGCACGCACACACACACACAGGAGCAGGAGCTCTAATTGGCTGAGAGCTAAATATCTTCTTATCTTACTGGGTGTAAATTAATCTGTCCATTTTTTAAATGTCGAAATTTAACATTTGGTTTCTATTTTTTCAGATATTATTTCTGTCAAATTCATTTGAATCAACAGAAGAAGAAAATCAGTGTGTAGTTCAAACTTTGTGCGTCTTTGTGTTCAGTTTTTCTACTGTAGTTGTGCTTTTCTTTTCATTCCAGATGAATTCCACTCAATATCCTTTTCAAACCTTGTAGGTGTTGAGTGAGCTGCAGCGCCCCCTGGCTACAAGTTTAATACTTTGACTCTGCCGACCGAGGTAAAAAAACCAACAAACTCTGACACTTTGCTGAGGACCTCCTGGAGGAGCTGAAGGTGCAGAACCTTCTCAGGCCTCTCTGAGGAGGAACTTGCGGCTGTCGGTCCTCTGCTGCCCCCTGCTGGTCACACAGGCCTCTTACACCTCCGTTTGTCTGTTCAGCACATATTCAATTTTTTAATGGCTCTGTAAACGTCACTGATGAGACGATTTTATGATTCCTGCAGTTAAAATGTTTTAATTCCAAATCTGCAAAAAGCTTCTGATCAATGAAGACAGAGTTGATTAAAATGATTTCAAAATTGACCCGTTTGAGAAAAGCTGCACTGTGGCATTGTTTGCATGTTGTTTTAGCTCTCAGTGGCTTCATTTCGCATTTTTCTTAAAAGCTTTGTTTAGTGGTCCATTGTGGTCAATGGGACACTGAACATCCGCTTTGTGTGCCCGAGTTTTAAGAGGATCAGGTGCGGACATTTTAGCATTTAAATTATTATGGCTTATTAGCATAGGTACGTAGTACCTCACCTGTCCGTTCTTTTTACAGTGCTTCCTGAACACCTCACTGGCACACTACAGCCGCCTGCGAGCACAAAGCTGCGCAGAGCCTCCTCGTTGTTCTCCTCACCTGGAGGACGCTTGGTGATCAAGACCTGTGGCCCAAAACTCGGTCCTATAAGATAAGTGCAGGAACACTGCCGCTTCGCCCGCACTTGATTGTGCTAGCCGCCCCGTACAGACGGTGGACGGTGCATGTTGCTTCCGTCCCGCCTTGGTTTTACTTGTTGTTTTTCCGTTCTCGTTGTGTTTTTCTTCGTTTGCTTACGTCGCCACTGCTGACCCTCAGACAGCAGACGTTACACTATCAAGTCGCCGGTCCAGCCACAGTGGTGTGTGTGCGTGTATGCGTGTGCGTGGTTGGTGGGAACGTGTGTGTGTGTGTGTGTGTGTGTGTGTGTGTGTGTGTGTGTGTGTGTGTGTGTGTGTGTGTGTGTGTGTGTAATTGCATTGTTTGTTTGTTTTTCTTGCTATTTCAGTACATTTGACAGATTTTAGGGAACTTTTAGTAACCAACTGTTTATCTTTTCTTTTGTAGTCGCTGAGAGCTGCTGGTTGTGGCGGTGTCCCGGGTGGTGGGCCCCTTCGCGTGCTGTGACCCGGGATTGTGGTTGTTTTCTTCTTTTTTTTTGCACTTCACTTTCTTTGCAGGTGTGTCACGTGTGAGTGGGGTGTTCCTTGTTTTCTTTGGTTCCTCCCCCGTTTGGCCCCCTCATCGGTAAGCCTCAGTTTCTACACCAAGAATAAGGAGCTCAGTAGCTCCGTTTTAAGTGTTGGTCTGTTTGTTCCTTTTATTTTTAAATGTTGAATAAAAGTTGGTTTGATATTTTAAACATTCTGAACCACGTCTCCTACTCCTTCCTCGTAGAACTTACCTGTGTGCCTAATTATTACTTTTGTGTTTAGTAGAACTCCCTGGGTGAAATTCCCAGGGTGGCGTTGTCGGTTCCTTTTCATTTTGTTAAATTCCCAATATTAAATCTTGCTTTATCAGATAGCCATAACCACTCTCATCGCCACAGGATATTTGAGTCAACTGAGTCAAACTGTCATGTCTACTTCCCAGTCTCAATAAACATGTTCACTACTGCTTTGTGCGAGCTTCTTAAATGGAGGTTTGTCGGGGTTTTTCCCTTTTTAGAAGCAAGCCACATATTTTCTGTCTTTCCACCACAAGACATTGGCTTTTGTCACTCTCTTCGTCGTATTGGGAAAAAGTGGCATATCGGACTTTCCCGCCGCGACTCGCTTGTCAACATACTGCTGTGAAAGAGGGGTGACGTCACAGAACGCGAGGTGCATTTAGGTGCTGCTGCGTAAAACGAAAACATTTTCCTGGGCAAATATTCATTTGACAGACGTAAACGAAGTGAAATATGACTTCAATTTAAGTTTGTTTTAGTTTGTTTTTATAAACACACAAAAAAGTTTGAGTTAGTTATCGTTTTTGAAAAAAGTTCTTGACTTCTACTTTAGAGATATTGATGACGAGTTGTTGTATATAAACGGTGTGACTATGTGGTTCGGCAAGCGGTGGTGCTGTCTGTACATAGCTTAGCAAACGGCTAGCGCTAGCACCCCTTTTCAATGCCAGAGTGAAAAGATCCTAACAGAGTGTTATGACCCACGGGTGGGTCTAGGTGCCTCTATGTTTGTGTCTGTGTGTGTGTGTGTGTGTGTGTGTGAGAGAGAGAGTGGATGACGCCTTGCAGGTGCGGTCCTGGATGTCGGCTGCTGATTGGACGTGCCACGGCTGAGAAGGAGGAGCAGTCGAGCCAGCCTGACGGTCGTCCCTCCTCCGCTCCCAACTCTGCAGTTAGTCACTTCTGAAATGCTGTTAGAGCACGCAGCCGTAGGTAGTGATGGCCGATCTCGGCTTTGTTGAAGCTTCGACACTTGTTTCAAAAAATGGTTCATTACTCGAGGCTTCAATGACACAGTGCTCGAGGAGGTCATCTAGTGCTCAATAAAATGAAGTGCAATGGAAACGTGTTCATTGTTTCATAGGTTGTTTGGGATTTGATTCGCCATGCATTCTTGTTGGACAACACTACATGCTTGTATGGTTCAATGCTGACACAATAAAATAAAAATGAAAAATAAAGACAATGTCTCTTTTTTGGCACGACTGATTGTAGTAGACTATAGCTCTTATACTTAGCCTGACAGTTTGTGCAATGAATTATGTTATATCCTAAAACAAGACTAAATAGCCCATAGTTTAAAAATATGTTCAATAGTAAGTGTTCAGTGGGTCAGATGTCAAATGTGATCTATTTAAAATGTAGAATAGATGAGCTAAATAACACATATATAATACACATTGATGGGAATTGAACCGTCGCCTCAGTCTTGCAAGTCCAAGATTGTCATAATGTACCACAAACCCAAATCACACTCCCTTTTTTCATCGAAGCTGTTTGAGTAGCGTTAGCACACCGTGATTCCTCATCAACTACAGGCCTACACTTCAAATAATTATGAGAAAAATCCAACGTAAAGAGAGCACTTCCATTAGGAAATAGTCAACATGAAATTTCGTCTTCTACTGACACCTGCTGGTCAAATTGAATAGTTGCAAATATTGTGAAGAAGTTGTCATCTAATTCTAATCCTAAACAATATGGCCATTCCAAGTCAAGTATTAAGACAATTAATCAGGTTTGTACTGCTTGATTGAACACATTCATCCCGTTCCAGTGCACTAAAACCCACTTCCCTTCAGGACCGTGTCAGCGAAGCCAAAACTTCCTTGAGTGACGCTGTTTCCCAGCATGCAATGCGAGCTAGCGATTCACAATACTATTTCATCACAAACATGGATGTAAAAAATAAAAAGGGAAAAGCGGAAAAATGAAACCTCAGGAACAGCAACCATTGCAATACAAGCAGAACTGGGCCGAAGTTTTATATTATGTACACCATAATACAGCCTTCTGGTGGACAAGCCATACTATTTAATCCGTGTCTTCCTATGGCACTTCCGTGGGTGGAAGCTCGTCGTAGAGGTCACGTGCTGGTTGCTGGATGTCTGCTGCTGATTGGACGCGCCACGGCTGAGAAGGAGGAGCAGTCGAGCCAGCTTGACGTCGTCCCCCCTCCTCCGCTCCAAACTCTGCAGCTCGTCACTTCTGAAACGGTGTTAGACCATGCAGCCGCAGCCGTAGGGGTGGGCTGGCATTTTCTTTGTCCCCTCTTTTCTCCTGTTTATTAAGTATGTAGGGAGGTTAGCCTTTCTGTATTTGGGTTCTCTTTCTTTCTTTCGTTTGTTCTTAAGGCAAGCTAGTTGGTTTTTGGTTTATTATTTGCTGCCCACCGGTTAAGTTGTTTTGTTTATTTAATTTAATGATTAATAAAATGTTTTTTGTTGAAACTGCCAACTGCAGTGAAAAATTAATGAGGCTTGGGAGTCGGGGAAGGTGTCCCACACGTTGCGTCTCGGTCCCCCTCGACGGGACGTAACACAGAGTTTTCGCCGTGACAGCAGGTTGAGCTCCTACCGTGTTACAGGTGACGTCGTCACGTTAGCCTGTTCCATCCCTGCTAAATTCTTTAAAGAACTACCGTAAGTAAACTTTTAAATTATAATACGCTCTACACTAATTGTAATTTCCTGCCCGTGGTTCTATATTGCAACAGTTGACGGCTCATATCAGCAGATAAACTGCAACAATCTGGGCATTGCGGGTGATTCATAAATATGTCATTTCTTATTAATTAGCCCATAAGTGTTGTACACCAGTGTGACACCAAATGCTTGTTGCTGACAGCAGTGAAGAAATGACACTCTAGTGGTTCTGCACATTAGTATAAATAGAGTGATTCTCTATCATTACATCACAGGACGGCGGCACTCTGACAGATTCCATGAACCTGGACACTGATGATCCAGACTCCGGTCCAGATGACACAACAGGCCACAGTGGAAACGGGTCAGAGCATGGACTGGCTGCTGAAAGGATACAGGTAGGTGGCGCTGTCATCCCAAGTTGTGTGGTGTGGAGGATCAGGGCCAAAGTTCCAG
Organism: Nelusetta ayraudi; assembly: GCF_046127955.1. Taxonomy (NCBI): domain Eukaryota; kingdom Metazoa; phylum Chordata; class Actinopteri; order Tetraodontiformes; family Monacanthidae; genus Nelusetta; species Nelusetta ayraudi. Next base: position 1,245,646 of record NW_027466097.1, read on the forward strand.
ATGCTCACAGATGTGACTGTGGATTCAGGAGGAGTGTTTGAAGGCTGGACTCCCAACAGTGATTGGCTGCTGAGGACCTCTCAATCACAATCAGGTTTTTTAGTGGCTGTGAGATCGAAAGTGAGTGAACATCATTAAATAAAGAGCTCCTGCAGGGTCCCAATTTGACAAGTACACTGCTAGGTGTGCTGCTTCGTTTTCGCCAAGGCCCTGTAGCATTCATGACTGACATTGAGGGAACGTTTCATCAAGTAAGAGTTTCCAACCAGGATATAAACTTCTTACGCTTCCTCTGGTGGCCAGATGGGGACATTACAAAGGACCTACAAGAGCACAGGATGCTGGTCCACATCTTTGGGGCAGTGTCATCCCCAAGCTGTGCTTCATTCGCCCTGCTGAAAGCAGCTGACGACAATCAGCATGACTTCCCAGCCGAGGTTATAAACACTGTTTGTCAAAATTTCTACGTGGATGATTGTCTAAAGGCCGTCAGCACGGTGGAACAAGCAATACATCTGTACCAGCAGCTAACAGACCTGTGCGGTAGAGGTGGATTTAAGCTCAATAAGTGGGTGAGCAATCATCGCTCGGTGCTGGCCGCCATTCCTGAAGAGCAGAGAGCTAAAGAGGTAAAAACACTTAACCTTGACTGAGACCAGCTCCCTATGGAGAGGGCCCTTGGAGCTCAGTGGGATGTACAGCAAGATACATTCACATTCAGCATCAGAACCAAGCTGGGATGGGATGAGGAAATCCCTCAGGTCATGGTACATCCCATATATAGTTTTTCAAGCGCCAAACTACAACAAAGGAACTCATCTATAACAAATCTACAACCTTGTGTTAATTCTGATTAATAAACTAAAGCTTATTCGATTATCATTATGTTGTTTTTTTTTTAAACGCTCATACAAAACAAAAAAAGTGGAGGGAGAGTAGTCTGAATCGGATTCTGGAGCATTGCTCTACCTCATCCATCGCACTCATTAGCGTCACATCCACTTGTAGTGCATCATTTCCGCCAGCAAGCTTCTCCTGTTAGACCTTCCCCGAGGTGGTTGGTGGGGTGACAAGCACCCCGCACGTGACCTCTACGATGAGCTTCTACCCACGGAAGTGCCATAGGAAGACACGGATTAAATAGTATGGCTTGTCCACCAGAAGGCTGTATTATGGTGTACATAATGATGATGTGGTGAAGCTGCTGTTGTCTGACTGTTTGCTCTAAATGTCCTCCAGTGGATCTTCTCACTGGAGGTCCTGACCACGGTTATAATAGTTAACGAAAACGAACAAAATAACGAAAACTTCAATTGAAAAAAACAATTGTCACGTTCCCAGGGGTTAGGATTTTGGTACCTGCCTCGTTGGGGTTTTGAAGCGAGCAGAGCTGAGACCATAAGGGTGACGTAGCAACGTTCAGGACACTGATTGGCCAAAGGCAGTCTTTCACGAAAGTCCAAAACCGCCATTTTCAAATGCCTCGCGTGTGGATTTTTACATTAACACGTATTAAAAACTGAAAAGCTTATGAAACTGTACCATGGGTGAACAAAGAACTACAGAAGTTTCTGTTCTCTGTGGCCGAAGAAAAAGCACAATGCAGACAGTTGTGCAGAAAGTTTAGTGTTAGCTAAAATATCGGGCACACAGACGTACTTATTATGTATACATTTCTTTCCATTGTAACAGGTCACTACAAGATCTGCAATCCATTACCTAGAATTGGTTTTCCTTAAACAGATGTACAGGATTACTAATCTGACTTTGATGGGCAAATTTGACAACAGAATACAATTATGAAGCACTAAAACACAGGACCACAAAACAATTAAATGCATGATGAAATAATGATATGCTTTGTTAAATGAAATAAAATGGCATTTTCAACTAAGTAATAAAATAGTCGGTGGTGCAGTGGTTAGCGCTGCCGCCTCACAGCAAGAAGGTCGTGGGTTCGATTCCGGGGCCTGGACCTGGGACCTTTCTGTGTGGAGTTTGCATGTTCTCCCTGTGTCTGTGTGGGTTCTCTGCGGGTTCTCCGGCTTCCTCCCACACTCCAAAAACATGCACGTGAGGTCAATTGAACGTTCTAAATTGCCTGTAGGTGTGCATGTGAGTGTGAATGGTTGTTTGTCTGTATGTGGCCCTGCGATGAACTGGCGACTTGTCCAGGGTGTCACCCTGCCTTCGCCCTAAGACAGCTGGGATAGGCTCCAGCAGACCCCCGTGACCCTGAATAGGAATAAGCGGGTATAGAAGATGAATGAATGAAATCTTTATTGAATGAATGACACATTTTATTTCACTCGTGGTTTATGTAATTATTATTTTTTGCTCCATAGCTTTCATGATTCAGCATTACATGTTAAGCATGATGAATTGCATGAAAAGAGAGAGCACTCGCTGATAAATTAACATGGTGTGCTGTTTAATTCCATGAGGACGACAAAATATTTGCAAATTTGTGTTAGCTACACACATCGACAGGTGCAAGAGAAAGGGAGGAACTTTCAAGATCGTTGAGTTTTTATTTATTTATTTTTTTAGTTCTGATGAAATAAATAGACCAATCATTTAATTACTTTTTCTGCTTTCCAAAGAGGTTATTCATTAAAAAATATGTGTGGCAGTGCTGTTATGGTCCATAGAGAGTTGCTTCAAAGAATTATCATTTATTATTCAGTGGCACATTGCTCACTTGTTTAATACAGAAATAATAGTATATTATTATAATAATACTATTTTATTAATATAATAATAATGTTAATGATGATGATGATAATAATAATAATAATAATAATAATAATAATAATAATAATAATAATAATTATTATTATTATTATTATTATTATTATTATTATTATTATTATTATTATTTCTAAAATTTCCAAACAACAATCGTCAGTTGTTCCGTAAAAAATACATTGATTTCCATGTTGAATTTTGTACGGTCCGTGAGCGCGCACGTCTGTCAGTGACGGTCTCCACACTGACACAACTGCGCATGCTCTATTATCCCATCAATGCGGAAGTCAAAAAGTTTTGGGAGCCATGCGCTGGGTGAGCAACTTCATTGAAAGGAATGGGACGCCATCTGGGGGCTTGCCGCACTGTCACGCAGGTTGTGACGTTGCGGGCCGGCGACGCCGACAGGTATGATGTGAATGATTGACAGCTACCATTCGTTCCCGTTAGCGAGAGGATTAAAAACAAACAGACACCATAATGGCATCAAAAAGGAGTTATCCTAGCGGTGTGGAGAAACGGAAGGAAAAGATAACTGATCAAGAAAAACTTGCAAAAGGGAAAGGTAAGTTATTTGTTTGTGATGTGGGCTGGAGAGGTGGAGGTGAAACGCTGTTGTCCCCCCCCCCCCAAGTTTGTTTATTTGTCCTGCTAGCCAGCTAGCTAGCTAGCTAGCGTCGGATAAATGTTAGCTGGCTGGCTAATATTTGTTCGTCATGAATCAGCGTTTTTGTTTGTTTTATGAAAGTTGACCATATCCTGCCATGTTGGCCTATCCTGCCATGGGAATGACTGATTGACTCCAGACCCGTTTATTCACATTCTAACAGGGAGGGCGGGAGGGAGGGCATGTTGTAGTTGTTGTTGTAGTCAGTCCCCTGTTATTGTTCAGTTCACATATTTGACTCTTAATGTTATTTTAGCCTTAACTTAGGATGAATTTACTAAGCTTAGTTTGTATTTTGTAGGCCCTTAATTAGAAATGTGCTACTGTTTTAGAATTCAAAGAAATATTTTATGGGAATACTTTATTTGGCATGGTGTTGACTATTTTAGACTGTTGTGGCAGTGGGTCATTTATCTTAGTTTTATTACTTTAACTAGTACAGTGTGTAAAGTAATGCCAAAAACTCTTAAAAATGACAGTTTTGTAATTGGGTAAAAGCTTTAAAGGGACACTGCAACCATAATGTTTAATTTAAAAACAAATGAATTTTTAATTTTCCTATATTACTGCAACATCACTGTAATAATAGAATAGGAAAATGCGCTTCTGATCTGTTTTGCTTGATGATCTAATGAGCTTTGTCTCTGCAGGAGCAATTCTAAAATATGTTGGCGCTCCAGACATTGAGCCAGAGGGATCTCCCGAACATCCTGACCAGGAAGCTCCAGGACCAACACGTTCCTCAGAACCTCCTTCTGTCCAGGTGAATAATGTGTGTTATTCTTAGTAGCTAAGCTGATAAGTGTGGGACGAAACTAAGGCAATTCAGCATTATTTTGATTGTTGGTTTGCTTTTTAGTGTTGCACTTGTTGGTTTGTTGGATTTTCTTATTTAAAGTAAGCATTTTTTTTTATGAATACTCAATCTGTTGTATTTATTGACATATAGAGGATTCTTTTCCTGGTATTATAGTGTTTGTTTGTTTTTAAATCAGTTTAACTTGCCTGAGTTGCTCAACTGAAGATGTTTAATTTTACCTGTAGCCTGTTTTGCTCACGAGGTGTAATAGATTGTGGAATCTTAGTAGACCTTAGTAGAGGCACGCTGCTGAGAGTGGCAGCAATCAGCTCTGATGACCGTGGTGCTTGTAAATAAGGCAAATGCGCCATCTAGTGGGATGCAGCATGTTTATTCGTGTTGGAGCAATGACAAGTACGACTAACAAAACAAAAGATGCACAGGGTAAAAAAAAAAAATCATAAACTCAAGCCCAACAAAGATAACAGATGGGCATAACTGTAACATTACATAGTAATGATTACTAGTACTACCAAAATTTCTATATTTTACTTTTCAACTCGAACTTGAACTATTCATCCCCTTTTTTCAGCAGCCATTAAGACAAAAGGATGACACTTATGCATTGCATCAAACTGTGATGCACAAAATCAATTAAATTAAATCAAAACAATAAATAAAGTGTGCATTAAACAGGGGGCAGTGCAATACAGTACAGGACTCAACTGATATAGTGCAGTTAGGCAGTATAGCCTATAACAGCTGTTCAGCATCCATAGTAATCCACAGTCAGTGCCATAATCATCCAGTCAGTGTCATATTCATCCATAGTCAGTATAATATATATGATATCGCGCAGACCCTCGTCCTCCACCACATTAATTGGCCTGCAAGCCGTAGCCACACCCATTTAGCCCCCGCTGTTGAAAGTTGGCGTGTGGTGGACGCGGCCAGTGGTCTCCGTGCCACACCATCCAACGTGGTTTGCTTTACCTCAGAAGGGGGCGGAGGGCTCTCCGCGTCAGCTGTATGCTTCGCAGACAAGTGAAACGTAAGACTGCTCGTACTCCGGTGGAAACTAAATACAGCTTTACAGTAAATGCATATCACTTTTGTCCTGTCAAGACTGCCATCTGGCAGGGTTTTGAAGTGGAACTTTCCATTTACAATCGACGCCTTATCCATGTTAGTCCTTTCTAGTGCTCATCTACGCTCAGTGTCTTTTTCTTTTTTTTGTTGTGTTTACAAGCCGGCTGCAAGCGTGTGACTGTGTGCTGTGAGTCAATTCATTTCCCGTTTGCACAATCTACGGAGCGGCCAAAGGTTCAAAAAGCACTTTAATTAATTAATTAATTAATTAATTAATTAATTAATTAACTATGTGTTAGGTGGGTTTGCCCCCACCTTCGCGTCATCAATCACACCTGCGCCGGAGTGCAATCTTTGCATCCCTCAGTGCGTTTACATGGTACTAGAGAAATTTGAATTATTGCCTTCGGCGCGAAACAACCAGCAAACGCGAATAAGAATGTTGACATTTGGAGAGAGGATGAGACCGGGGCGATGCTTTCTCTTCTAAAAGAGATGGACATATTAAAATAACGCGCAACGGAGACCTTTTTAAAAAGGGTAGCGCAGCAAATGCAGGGCTCCGGCTTTGCGCAGCCCTGAACAAATACGTATTCCTTCGTATTTATATTTCTACCTTTTCGTTCACATTTTTTATAAGTTAGAAGAATTTCAACTTTGTAAATAAAAGCACAGCAAAGAGATGTTTTTCTGATTTGTTTTTATTTCGATAATTTCGCTGTTATTCTGCTGGAAACGGCGTGCAGCGGCACAAGCTTCCTCCACGGTCGGCTCTTTAATGAGCGTGTGTATAACTGAAGACACCGTTCCTTTGCAAAACCTGTACACAAACTCTCCCACCAGTCTGCGCAGAACCGGCATCCAACAAGAACGAGAGTTTGGGGTCCGTGGCGACGGCACAAAGCGTAGCATCGAAGACATTGTGTTGTTGTAGCCCTCCAACAGTAAACAACGTTCTTGTCTCATGGTTATCTTTTAAGATAACCATGAGCACAAGAAATAGGGTACAGCTTATCTGCAAAGTAAGTAACACGTACATTATGAACTATCATTCTATATCATAATGATGTAATATGTCAACCGAAAGCAGCTGACCAGCTGAAAAGGCTCACTCCACCCCCTACTGTTGGGAGGAGGACACGTTCCCGTCAGTAATTCAAATTTCTCAGCTGCATGTATAGGGGGACAAGGTGAGAACTCCGATTGGACGAGAAAACCAAATTATTGCTTAGTCCGATTAAGCTCTGCATGTAAACGCACTGATTACACCTGTGCCAGAGTGCAGAGTGAAAGCAGCTCTTTTAAAAACAAGCGCAGGCTGAAGTCAGCACTCTGTCCTCTGGCGTGTCCACGCTGAGAACTCTGTCCTTCGCAGTTCTTAGCATTTCGGCTAGCAATCCCAGAGCGGGCTGGGCCATAAGCACAGCCGGAGGAGGAACCCTGGAGGGTGCCCGTTCATCGGGAGGTGGCGCTGTGTGTGCGTGATCGTTGTGCATTCACCGCAGGCCCCCCCCGCCCCCCCTCCTCCTCTGGCGCTCGGCGGGGAGGCTGCCTTGCAGTTGAACACCGGTGCGCCGAGACGGGTACTGGAAGGACGCTGGTCTCAACCCCCTGCCTGGGTGCAGTCGCTCCGTCTTCCTCTGTTTTCTCCATTCCCCTCTGTTACTGTTGCGGCGGCGATGTCCTCGCAATCAATTGCCGCACCAGTCTAGCCGGGTAACAGCGGTGTCACCACCACAACGCGGACACTTTTCCTTTGATTTTGGTTTATTTGGTTTAGACAATTCAGTTTGTCTGTTTCTTTTGTTAGCGTAACCACTTTCTTTGGTTGGTTTTCTTTTCTTTGTTTTGTTGTGAAATTTTGGTGAAACTTTGGGTTTTCTGTTGAGTAGCTATCTTGTTCCCCAGTGATCGTTACCTTTTTGTTTTGGGTTTTGGTCCTGTGTGTGTGTGTGTGTGTGTGTGTGTGTGTGTGTGTGTGTGTGTGTGTGTGTGTGTGTGTGTGTGTGTGTGTGTGTGTGTGTGTGTGTGTGTGTGAAGAATAAATAAAAGTTTTCCTTTCGTTCTAACTGTTTAACGCTTGCCTGGGTGTCTCAAGGTATTAGTATGTTAATTTTGTTCTCTTTTCTTTAGGACAGGAGTTGGCGTAGCGTGAATTTTGGTTTGTAGTGATTCCCTTAGCTTTGTTTATTCCCTTTTTTGAGTTTTCTTTGGTTTCTTTGGCCCTGTTCCCCTTATTTTCTTATGTTGAACAGTCTTTTTGGTATGGTTCTTATTTCCTTGACACTCAGGCAGCTCAACCTGGTCTATTTTAAATTGTTGTCAAATAAAGCTGTTTCATTGGAAGTCCGTCTCGTCCTCTTAAATTTCAAAGCGTAACGAACCTGTGTAGCCCGAGGAATTTTATTATAGTTTATTTCCTGGGGTGCAACTCCCCAGGTGGCATTGTCAGGCACCCCCCCCCCCCCCTCCCACAATTTTCCTTTATACCCACCATCTGAATTGTCTCCACCTCCGCCAGACCCTCCCCCTCGCCACATCTAGTCTTTTTTTGATAGGCTGCCCTCGCTATTAACCTCCCTCTCATCACAGCTTTAATTGTGTCCCACAGTATGGAAGTGTCTACTGGACTATCTATGTTCTCCTCCATAGAGCATTTAATCTCTTTCTTAACCTCCTCCAGTGTTTTTGGATTATTTAGCATACCCACATTTAATCTCCAAAGTGTGTTTTTCTTCCTCTTATTTAGACAAATAATAAGGTAATTAATACTGTGTCAGTACAAGTCAGTCGTTCCTATTTTACATTCCTCTATTCTGTATCTGTCTGTAATGTTAATAAAAAAAATAGTCCTCTGTAACGGGTGGAGGTCCCTCCAAACATCAAACATCCCGAGTTCGGCTAGAGAGACGTTGACAAGTTTCGACAGGCCGGTCTGACTTCTGTTGCCATTAGTTGTGTCGAGTTTAGCTTTTAAATCATGTTGATTTAGCTCTTGCTGAGAGAGATGTGTTTCCTGTAGATCAGGCATGGCCAAACTACGGCGTGTCTCTGTCCGGCCCGCGTGAAGGCAGTCAAAAATCTAACCTAACTTAGAAATGACACTTGAACCTGCAATGAGTATTTTAGTCGTTCTAAATGAGTCCAACGTTAGTAAAAAAGGAGCGACCCGGACTTCCCACAGTCTCTTTTCTCTTAACATGGGAATTCAATTTTAATAATTTGTCAACTAAAAACACCGGTCATACTAGAACATCCCTACCAGCTTTCTTCCCTTTATTCTCTGAATTTAATCAAAGAATCTTTGAAACTCTTGTAGCTTTTCTCTGGCTCGTGTCGCTCCTGATGCGTAGCCCCTCCAGGATCCCTCCTTGCACTGCCACTCCGTCGTAGTGCGGGGCACCGAGTGCCGCAGGCCCCTCCGCACCCGTCGCCACCGCCGTCTTCTCCGCCAGGCCGCGTCTCGCCAATTCCTCCTTTACCTCCTCTGCGCTGTTGTAGGTTCGAGTTCCCGTATCCCAGTGGGTCCTCATCTTGGTGAATGGCGTCTGGAAGCGGATGCCCTTCTCCTTCAGGATTCTTTTAGCAGTGTTGTACTCCTTTCTCTTTTGGACCATCTCTGTTGCGTAATCGTGATGGAATGACGGTACTTTATTCCCCAGTTCTATTTTCTTTGTCCATAGCTCTCTCAGGACCCTCTCTTTGGTAGTAAATTCCAGAAAGTTAACAATGATGGGTCTCGGTTGGGCACCATCCGCTGGCTTCTGTGCAAATGAGCGATGTGCTCTCTGAATTTGGAAATTAAAATCTGCTGGCAGGTGCAGTTCGCTTTTCAGCAGGTCTTCCACAAACTTGGCCACAGATTCTCCCTCCTCTCCTTCAGTGACTCCATAGATACGTAGGTTGTTTCTCCTCGGCCTGGACTCCAGGTCAGTTAACTTGTCCTGAAGAGCTTTTTGTTCTCTCAGTGATATGACCAGAGCGTCATTAGCTTCCTGTGCCCAACGTTCTAGCTTTTCAATCCGCGACTCAGCCTCGTTGATCTTGCCGGTCTGGAGCTCCTGTTCGGTGATGACTTTCGCAAGTTGTTGATTTATTTCGTCTTTGAAGTCGTCCAAGTCTTTTTCCACGTCGTTCCTCAGTGTTTCTCCAAACGTGCGAAGGACTTCTTTTGATTCCATTTTTAAATCCCGTATCTCCTTGCTAATAATTTTTATGTCCGAGCCCTTTTCCGCGTCGTTAGTCACGAGGAGTTCGTTTCGCCATCTCCCTCTGTTTCAGAGCAAGCTGGTAGTTCCGCCATATTGTCTGTTACTGTGTTTCTCTTTTGGTTGAATCAAGTTTTCCTTCCCATTCCAACGTTCCCCTGATCACTTTGTAGTTAATATGATATCTGACAATAGTTATTCAAGTTTTCGGGGACTTTTTACCCTAGACGGTCGAGAGCCCTGGTGTCGCGCAGTCTACCGCTTTATGGCCAAACCAGAAGTCCCTTCCCTCTAGCCTTTTCAAGGGGGAGGTGGCTAGACTTGGCTCTTGTGGGATGAGAAGCAGAAGGCCTGTCCGATCTGGGGGGAAGATGAGATGACATTTTTGTGGGTCAACACAAACTCATCTGCGAGGACAGCCGCCTTGGACAATGACGACACTTTCTGTTCATTCAAGAACATTACCACCTTCTCTGGCAAAGAGTCTTTAAAATCTTCTAAAAGAACGAGCTCACGGAGTGACTCAAAGTCATTTTTGACATCATTAGCTGCACACCATTTATCAAAGAGGTTGCTTTTCTCCCATGCAAACTCGACAAAGGTTTGACCACTAGATTTTCTATGGTTCCTAAATTTTTGCCGGTAGGGCTCAGGAACAAGCTCATAAGCAGGAAATTGCTTCCTTTACAACATCATATTGCAGGCTGTCTTCTAAGAAAAGAGCAGACACCAACTCCTGTGCTTTTCCCACCCGCTTGCATTGGAGAAGGACAGGCCACATGTCTCTTGGCCAGTTGAGTGGCGAAGCTATTCGCTCCAAGGCACTGAATTATGAATTCTGTACCTACCTACAACCCCCCCTTCCGTGGCCCGCCGACTCGATGCAGGTCTGTCATGTGGCCCGTTGCTAAAAAAGTTTGCCCACCCTCTATACAGACAGTGAGTTGGAGCAAGCTCGTAAGCACTACTTCCAGATGGCCCGCACTGCCAGTGAGGGGAAATGTGTCATGTTCAAAGAGCTGAGATGCAGGCTGGTGAGAAACACTGTCACCAGCATGATTTCTATCTTGAGAGCCAGTCAGCAAGGAGAGGGGGTCTGGTACCCTTCTGAGCATGAAGTCACTGCAATGGCTAAAAGACTAGTTGAGTATTATCCCATGCTGAAGGATTAAGACAAAACAATGAAACATGTAAGTGATTATATTATTTTGCGCACTTAGATTTTGAAGCATGTGGTTATTTTTGGCTGATACTTTTTTTTATCTGTGCATGTTCACTTTCCATCTTTATTTAAATAAACCTATATGCTCTTGACTCCAAGTGCAAAACATCACAAATGGACAGTTCTGTATTCAAGTCATATATATATGTACAAAGTGAGGAGCATGGGGGGGGGGAGTGAAATTTTATTTACCACAGGCGAGCACTTACAAGAATCTTCACAAGAGATTCGCCAGAGAGGGGCCACAAGAAGAAAAGGCATCACATTGACTTCTCAGCAAGTGACCAAGAAGAAGATCATGATGCAGACTCAATTGGTGGATCAACAATTATTTTGTGTCACACACCAGGGCGCAGTTCTGATAATGGCCACACTTCACGTAAGTAGAAACATGTCCATTTTAATAATAATGATAATGTATGAAAGCCAGGCAATGTTATGATAGTTTTGGATATCATGATATATAACAGGCATTTTTACATTTGAATTGTCATTTGATATATTTTGATGCTCCAAACAATTTCATCCATTTGACTGATTTACTGATTTGTCTCCTCCATTTCATCAGCCAAAGATGGTCTGACAGCACAGGCCAGACATTATCAGACCCTGCAGGAGCTGTACAAGAAACCAAAACCCAACCAAGATGCTGTCTCCCAAATTCTTGACCTGCAGTTTCAAGCAAGAAGATCCTTCATTGATAGTGATGTTCTGAAAGAACAGGACAAGGCCAACAAAGATCCTGGATGCATATCCATGTGTCAAGGATCTTTATCGTGTAAGTGATTAACTTGTTTTGGTTTATGATGAAAAGCAAGCATTTTTGCAGATTTTAACATTGACTTGCATTATAGGCGATGAATGAGCTGCGGCGCATTCTGGATAAGGGCAACAGAAAATTCATTGATGAACTAAAAAAAGAGATGGGAAGACTTCTGCACCGATGTGTAATTTTATGGTGTTTGGATAAAAAATGAAGTGATGAAGCCATGCATAACGCTGGATGTAGGTGAGTCATTTGGCTGTGTCTCTAATTGACTGTGTAGCTGTTTCCTTTATGTTGCGCTGAATGAATAGATGCAGAATGGTAATACTCTTCATGCTGAAAAAATAAGATTTTTTTTGTGATCAACACAAACCTAATAAGACTCATTTTTAGGAAGACTAACTTTGAACTCAAAGTTGATTTGTTCTATTCCAGTGGAATATTCCATCGCGCTGCTCAGGGCACTCCCCACACTCTTTCCTTCACCAAGTCCACCACCGAAGAAGCTGGGACATGCCAGTGAGGCACTGCTTCATGTCATTCAGGTGAAAGTTTTTTTGCATTTTCTCACATTCAACACTTCATAGTTCCATGCATGGATGTGGCGTTTCCTTCTTCTTTTTCTTTAGCCAACAGAAGATCCCACAATGTACTCGCAGAAGAGGTCTTTCTGCACCCCTGTGTTGCTGTTTGATGGGACCCGCTGTCTCATCTGTCTTGGAGCCACTCCCGCCACCACGCTTGCCAAGGAAGACTTGAGTGACGGTCTGCTTCATCTGATGGGTTACTACTATGCCCTGCACCTCACATATCCAAAAGTGTGTGGCAACCCTTCTCTCTGTCATTCAGACAGAAGTGCTACAGGACACTATCCATGAGTGAGACACCACAGCCTCATACAAAAAAGACCATGGCAGAATGGAAAGATTTTATTGGGGAGTAGAGCTGTGTACTAGGCATAGGTAGTGATACACTCCCCTGGTAGTTGTAACTTGAGGGTGGGTGGGAGTCTGTTGGAACAAACATGTTATCAGTGGTGATAGGAACACAACACTATATGCTGTCCCCATACTGTTTTTGTTTTTTTTGTGTAACTGAGTGTCAGGGAATGTGAATCAATATTCAATAATGATGACGGTGAATATTGTAACAACACAACATTACTTGCGTTCTAGAAATGGTTGAAAGCGGTGGATGTGGGAGTGGCATCTTCCGATTAGGACACCTGTGCCGATGCCCCCTGCAGGATAAAAGGCCGACTGCGTGTGCCGCTCGGTCTCTTCCCCATTCTCCATCCAGCAGCCATGGGCGTCTGGCCGACTCTCAGCTTCTTCTGTTCTGTTTTGCACCTGACAACACCCCACATCCTATTATTCACTCATCCACACTTACATTACTGATGAATACTGACAAACACACACCATATATTTCATTATTTTGCTTACAATTATCTATTTTGTTATAATAAACCTTTTGATTAATCGCAATCCGCAGTGTCCCTTCCGTTATTGTCATAACTCTTGAGCCGGGTTATGACAATATCGTCTGCAAAATTTCGAAGATATCGAAGATATCGTGTGTCGTGATGTCATTATCGTGGGCCAAATATCGTCACAGTATCGAATCGTGGGTTAGCCGTATCGCCCCACCCCTATTATCAACACAAGATCACATATGTACAGTACATGTACAGTTTAATTAGTGTGTTACTTTGTTTATGAATTCATTTCTTTATGTTCTTCCAGATGTCCAGCCTGAGACGTCGATCAGCACGCGTTGCCTCAAAAACCAAAACAAACAAGTGACATGTTGGTATTTGGGATATGTGTATTTCATTGTGTGCATCTTTGTGATAGGACAATAAATGCAGTTCTTTAAACGTTACTTTGTGTCCTTGTATTTGCAGGTGTGGGCAACACGTTCAACTGTCCACATGACTGAGTCTGCCTCCAGCAATGTCACAGCAGTGCAGCAGGTTTGTACTTATTCATTTCCACTTCATCACCTGTGTGTGTTTTCTAGGCTTTACACCGATCTTATTGGCTGTATCGGATCGGCCGATATTTGGCATTTTTTCGGGCGTCATGTCATGAATCACCATAATCTGTCTCATTTCCTCCAAAGTAGTTTCACAGCATCGACATGTTTATTTGTTTGTATCCGAGAGCTAATGATTCATGATTCAAAAACCTTCATTTTCGTCTTCGTGCCTCTTCCTGTTTTGACTACTGTCGCTATGTGAGGGACAATAAAGTTTCTTTGAATCTTCACGACAGCAACATCCATGGGCGACACAAACAAACGTGTCGGAGGTGTGGAAGTTTTTCAAAGTGAGAGAAACAGACATGGCACAAGCTATCTGCAATATATGCAATGCTACAGTACCTCGCGGGGGAACTTTGGCAAAAAATTTCAACACCACAAATTTAATCAGGCACTTGGAAAAGATACACACGGAGGAGCATGTCGAGTTCAAGAAACGCAGCGCGGAGAAAGAAAAAGAAAAGCAAACTCTGAAACGGATGCTAAAGCAAACAACTTTAGACGGTGCTCGTGAGAAGGCAAGGGGTGTACAGAAACAAGTATTTATTGCCCCTAACGTGATCGGATCGGTGATCGGTTTATTTAAACTCACTGATCGGTGATCGGCACAAAAATCGTGATCGTGTAAAGCCTAGTGTTTTCCTTTCTATGTTTATTGGCATAAAATCACATCTTTCTTATTTTAATCAGGTGGAGGCGACGCCACAGATGACCAGAGCTGTGCCCGTGGTTCCTGTGGCTCCCGTGGTTGCCAGCACCAAGCCAGAGGAGGCCAGAACCGTCCAGGAGGCAACACAGAAGATCAACTAAGCTAAGGAGGCTTTTCTTTCTTCTTCTGTTGCCTCTGACTGCTCCGCTCGTTCTACGCCTCGCACATGTGATTTGTGATCCATCATCAGTTAGTACTAGTGAAGATGCAGTGGCAGATCATGGCACTGGTATTAGATTAGCCAAGGTTCTGCATGGTTCTTTTCATCAAGGCGAAACCGGTCACGGTTTAAAATTCCAGCACCAGCTGGCAACAGTGAGTCACATCAGAAGAGCAAAACTCCTCACTTTGACATGGATAATTCTGACGTAGAGTTTGTCAGTGCTGTGACCAATGAAGAGTGTAACTTCTCTCCCCTTGATGTTGATGTTTGTTTAGACCTTTGCAAAAACTTGAAGATTCATTTGGACCGTGCGAGTTTTCCAATTTCTGATTGCAAAGGCGCATTAGGTTCGCTGTGTACAAATGAGAATGTAGAGGCTGATGGAAACTGCTTCTTCAGAGCCATCAGTCAAGCTGTGACTGATTTATAGACACAGAAGTGGAAATTCAGGTTGCAGCAGATTGTTTACGATTAGATGTGTACACTTTTATCGATGGTCATGGGTTGAAGTACAGCTCTTGCAAGAAACAATTCTCACATTGTTTATATTTATGGATGTATTTGTTTTATATGGAAGCAGTTACCATAATCCAAATTAAAATAAGAATATAATAACAGAAAATTCCTATATGCATTTTCATTTTCTTATGTTGTGTGCATTCCACACCTGTGCAGTGTCATCCAACTCATCCTGTAGAAAATGTATACATTTAGGAAGAGCTGTGCCAGCAGAACATAAATAAAACACTAAATTACAGCATTCACACATGAGCAACCCCACCCTCTCCCTCCCTCCCTGTCACTGTTCACCCCCCCCCTTTTTCTCCCCATCTCTTATCCTCTCTGTTTCTACCCTTCTGTTCCATCTCTCTCCCCTTCCATCTCTGTTCCTTTCCCTTTGCTACCTCTTCTCTTTAGCATTCTTTTTCCTTTCCTCCCGTCTCTGTCGGTCTGTCTTCCCAACACCCCCTTTCCAGTTTCTGTCCTCCCTCCCCTCTCTCTCTCTCACATACACATGCGCACAAAATGAAAATAAAACATTATTCATGAACTCACCTGTATGGAGGCCCATACAACAAAACTGCAGGAGACTTTTGTCCAGAAACTCGCCATCAAAATACCCGTTGTCTCTGAGGCCTGATAACAAGGCTAACCAGAACTCCATGCGGTGGCCACGCAGGAAACCCCACCAATATTCAATTATTTGATTGGCGGTGCTGGCCCCCTCCAAGTAACTATCGAGGGTGTCGTCTGGTTGAACAGGGACGAGGAAACGCTGGAAGCCTCTAACATGGCCATTTTCGGTTCCAAGACAACTCTAGGGCACCCCCCAAAACGCTGTACCGCTTCTATGTAGCACCCTCCAATTACTTTTGAGTCACTACTTGTTGTGTAAGCTGGGCCACTTACTAGAAATTAGGTATACAGCCTTAACTAGAAAAATCAATTAAAAGTGGTCAAATATGTTACACTGTTGAATATAATCAAAGACAAAACTGCCTTCATCACAGCTTTCCATAAATGGATCTTTATTGATTTATTCAGAAAAAGCTTTGGTAGCTCATTCTCAGAACAGCAGCCTCAGATTTCTTCTTAGACATAAGATTTACAGTACAGAGAAAAAACAATAAAGGGAAAAATGGGACGGGTAAATTTCAAGCTTGTTATTTAAGTTATTAGGCTTAGCAATACAGCTATTGTACTGTGTGTGGGGGGTGGAGGGGGCCGGTTGATGCGCCATACTGGGTCCGTAGGGGGGGGGGGCCTCTGGGTGCCCGGGCCTGCCTTGGGTACCGATCCTCCCGGTGGGTGAAGGGGCTGGGTCCTGTCATGGGGATGAGTCTGGTCTCGCTTGCCCTGGGGGGCCCCCGTCCGGGGGCCGGGCTCTGCTGCCTGTCCGCCCTGGGTGGTGTCCCTTCTCCTTGGGGTATCTGCCTCCCTGTCATCCTGCCCTGGCTCCTCGTGGGGCGGGTGCCCTCCGGCCCGGGGGCCTGCTGCTCCGGGCCTCTTCCTGGCCGGCTTTGCGGTGGGTATGCCGTGTCCGGGCCCCCCCCCCCCCGGCTCGTCACTGGCTTGGGGCGGTTGCGGCCTCGGAGACTGCACTAATTGGCAGCCTACTTCCAGTGACGTACTTAAACACACCCACCCCCACATTCAGGTACACACACCACCACATCCATACACACACCACCACATCCATACACACACACACACACACACACACGCACACACACGCACACACACACGTATACACAGATACAAACATGCACACACACACAAGTATACACACATGCAAATATACACACACACCCGCACACACGCACACACACACACAAATATACACAAGCGCGGGTACACTGTTGTACACTATTGCATAGCTTATTGTCTTATTGATCCATGAGTAGATTATTATCATCATTATTATTACTATCAACATTATTATTATTATTATTATTATAACTATTATTATTATTATTACTATTAACGTTGCTATTATTATCATCGCTATTATTATTAACATCACTGTATGAACTCGCATGTATGTTTGTATGGGTATATATGCACTATCTGACAATTAGCTATGCATATTTACGATCTGTTTTGTTCTCTTTTAACACAATTGTATATTGTTGCCAGTTGCCTCCTCTACTCCTCTCTCTCTATCCCTCTCATCATCTCATCATCCCCCCCCCACACTCATTTCCCCTGTCTACTCACCCCCCTATCTGTCCCCCTCAGTCCGGTCATGGCCAGAATGTCACCAAGAACATTATAATAAAACCACTGAAGAGGTCGCTCCTGAAACCACCCACGTGGCTCACACTCTCAAGATCTACCTCTGAGAATAAAATCTGTCAGCCATCATAGACATTCAGAGACACTTCTGCTTGTCATTATGGCCAGACCGGACAAGGGGGAAAAAAAAAAAAAAAAAAAAAAAGCAATACAGCTATTAACGTTCGTTTGAAACGGTTGTCAACATTAACAGACTGAACTGGACTTAATAACAGGAGTGCTGCATTATTCTGGTGAGTGTCAGCTGCGCTGGGTGTGTAAACCGGGCCATCCAGCTGCGGTGCTGATCCGACGCCACTCGTGTCAAAAATCCGGACAAATGTCACTTGATCAAGGAGGAAATCTGCATCAGATGAGATCAGCTGACTTTGCGTGTGCAGTGTGTACGCTGTGCACAGCGGTGTGCACTCTGTGTTAACAAGAAAAACGCATCTAAGAAAGTGGTGCGCAAAAGCAGGGTAGTGACAGAATTAATGCACATTATTGATATTTGTCGCGTGTGTACCTGCACATGCATGCTTATTAACACACGGGTACTGTGGAATATATTTTTTACTCACTTAAAGTGGGAACTGCATTGCACTCAGTGTTGAGCAGCTCCCCCTGGTGTTAAACTGAAGAAGTGCAATACACTCAGGCAAAAGTTGAAGTGCGGGCCATATTCTATTCTATTTATAACATTTGTTGCGGGCCAATTAAAAATGGACTGCGGGCCGCAGTTGGCACGTGGGCCGTAGTTTGGACACCCCTGCTCTAAAGCATCGTATTAAGGGGACAGTGTCATTGTATGGGCATTGCGTATGACAATGTCCATTGTTTGTAGACTAATTTCCTGTACTACTGTGCTAAGGTGGTAGGCCAAGTGCTAAATCTGGCCTCCAACATGCTTTTTACTCTTTCACAGATGACATACTCATCATTTCGGTTCTGAACAGTATTTATTGACTGAAAAACAGGACCCCGTTTACTTGTGTACAAGCAGAGTAGTCAAGAAAGTTGTAATCATTTACATGTCCATTCTACAGTGTATCACTGGACGTGTTTACGTTTGACTATCTCCTTTAATATAGAACCACCACAAATGTGTTAATGACTTTTATAATTTCCTTTATATAATATACAAAAGTATTAGTATGATCCAGGGAAAATTCCATGTTTGTTTGCGAAACTCATTGGAAGAATGAAGAAAATCTGTTTGATTGTTATTGTCATGAACATGAATCACAAGTTGTTTTTTTTTTGTTTTTTTTCATGTGTCACTTTAACAGAGACAACACCATCTGTAATTACTATGTTTGGTTGCATTTCCCTGGCAGGCAAAGATAGATGGAAGAGACATCCTTCTGGGTGGAAAATGGGACTGGCTTGTCTGTGGATGGTGGAGGCTCGCTGGGCTCATCAATCCGTCCATCCATTCACCTTGTTCGTCTCATCTTGACTGCAGCACGCCACTGTGGAGGCTTGACATAACACACATTAGATTAATAACAGAAAAGCAAAATGTGACTTATGGTGTATTATTTAGTGTGCTTCAGTTGTAATTCTCATAATAATGACTGTTTTGCTGGCTTCACACAATATATATAATTGGCCTGTCTTAGTTAAAAGCCCACTCACCACGACAAGGTGAAGGCCAAGAGTGGGAACACAAACACAGACCAGAAACGAACAGGACAAATCCAGACAAGACTACAAAAAACACAATCACAAATATCAATCACTTTGACCACTATCTTTTTTCACAAAAACTTTTATTTCTTTACAAATTGAACCTTAGATTGTGTCACAACAAACTAAATAAACCCTTGAAACAGCCAACAAAACATGAAACAACAACACTTCATCAATATTATAATGAGTATCCTCATAAATGATTTCAAGATAACTTTCAACACTTTCTTACAAAAACATTTTTACGTCTGCCGTAACGATTTTCAGGTTTTTTTCATGTGAATATTTTAACATTGAACATGTTAACTGAACAGTCAATCCCTTCATTGTTGCTCTGACCTCTTCATCATTTGTGACCTCTTCATCATTTGTGACCTCTTCATCATTTGTGACCTCCACATCTACATTAGACACAATATGGCTGTCACATGGCTCCTGAATCACTAGAAAACTGTCTTTTTCCAAGATCTCTGACACCTCTTTACATTTTTTTAGAATATGTGTGGTCAAAGATTTGTTCAAAATCATGTGTGTGTGTGTGTGTGTGTGTGTGTGTGTGTGTGTGTGTGTGTGTGTGTGTGTGTGTGTGTGTGTGTGTGTGTGTGTGTGTGTGTGTGTGTGTGTGACTCATTTACCTTTTGTTTGGTAGACATGCTCTTACCTGATTTGAAGAAACTAAAAATGGTTGGGGGCGACACTCACAGCAAGAAGCTTGTGGGTTCGATTCCGGGGCCGGGTCTGGGACCTTTCTGTGTGGAGTTTGCATGTTCTCCCTGTGTCTGCGTGGGTTCTCTCCGGGTTCTCCGGCTTCCTCCCACACTCCAAAAACATGCATGTGAGGTCAATTGAACGTTCTAAATTGTCCGTAGGTGTGCATGTGAGTGTGAATGGTTGTTTGTCTCTATGTGGCCCTGCGATGAACTGGCGACTTGTCCAGGGTGTCACCCTGCCTTCGCCCTAAGACAGCTGGGATAGGCTCCAGCAGACCCCCGTGACCCTGAATAGGAATAAGCGGGTATAGAAGATGAATGAATGAAATCTTTATTGAATGAATGACACATTTTATTTCACTCGTGGTTTATGTAATTATTATTTTTTGCTCCATAGCTTTCATGATTCAGCATTACATGTTAAGCGTGATGAATTGCATGAAAAGAGAGAGCACTCGCTGATAAATTAACATGGTGTGCTGTTTAATTCCATGAGGACGACAAAATATTTGCAAATTTGTGTTAGCTTCACACACACGGACGTACATACGTAAAAACGTCAGTGGCATAAAAGTGCCTTACAGTCATTTCATGAATCATTCTAACTGAAGTAACGTGGGTCCTTTGCACCCTTTGCCTGTTGATCGGGTGACACAGTTAATTGCAGCACAGGTCGGCATTTTCTCGAACACTGCAGATAAGCCAAAAGTTGACCGGTCGACAGGTGCAAGAGAAAGGGAGGAACTTTCAAGATCGTTCAGTTTTTATTTTTTATTTTTTAGTTCTGATGAAATAAATAGACCAATCATTTCATTACTTTGTCTGCTTTCCAAAGAGGTTATTAATTAAAAAATATGTGTGGCAGTGCTGTTATGGTCCATAGAGAGTTGCTTCAAAGAATTATTATTTATTATTCAGTGGCACATTGCTCACCTGTTTAATACACAAATAATAGTATATTAATGTAATAATAATAATAATAATAATAATAATAATAATAATCCTCATTATTATTTATAAAATTTCGAAACAACAATCGTCAGTTGTTCTGTAAAAAATACATTGATTTCCACGTGGAATTTTGTACGGTTCGTGAGCGCGCACGTCTGTCAGTGACGGTCTCCACACTGACACAACTGCGCATGCTCTATTATCCCAACAATGCGGAAGTCAAAAACATTTTGGGAGCCATGCGCTGGGTGAGCAACTTCATTGAAAGGAATGGGACGCCATCTGGGGGCTTGCCGCACTGTCACGCAGGTTGTGACGTAGCGGGCCGGCGACGCCGACAGGTATGATGTGAATGATTGACAGCTACCATTCGTTCCCGTTAGCGAGAGGATTAAAAACAAACAGACACCATAATGGCATCAAAAAGGAGTTATCCCAGCGGTGCGGAAAAATGGAAGGAAAAGAAAACCGATCAAGAAAAACTTGCAAAGGGGAAATGTAAGTTATTTGTTTGTGATGTGGGCTGGAGAGGTGGAGGGGAAACGCTATTGTCCCCCCAATTTTGTTTATTTGTCCTGCTAACCAGCTAGCTAGCTAGCGTTGGATAAATGTTAGCTGGCTGGCTAATATTTGTTCGTCATGAATCAGCGTTTTTGTTTGTTTTATGAAAGTTGACCATTAGCCTGTTCCATCCCTGCTAAATTCTTTAAAGAACTACCGTAAGTAAACTTTTAAATTATAATACGCTCTACACTAATTGTAATTTCCTGCCCGTGGTTCTATATTGCAACAGTTGACGGCTCATATCAGCAGATAAGCAGCAACAATCTGGGCATTGCGGGTGATTCATAAATATGTAATTTCTTATTAATTAGCCCATAAGTGTTGTACACCAGTGTGACACCAAATGCTTGTTGCTGACAGCAGTGAAGAAATGACACTCTAGTGGTTCTGCACATTAGTATAAATAGAGTGATTCTCTATCATTACATCACAGGACGGCGGCACTCTGACAGATTCCATGAACCTGGACACTGATGATCCAGACTCCGGTCCAGATGACACAACAGGCCACAGTGGAAACGGGTCAGAGCATGGACTGGCTGCTGAAAGGATACAGGTAGGTGGCGCTGTCATCCCAAGTTGTGTGGTGTGGAGGATCAGGGCCAAAGTTCCAGATGCTCACAGATGTGACTGTGGATTCAGGAGGAGTGTTTGAAGGCTGGACTCCCAACAGTGATTGGCTGCTGAGGACCTCTCAATCACAATCAGGTTTTTTAGTGGCTGTGAGATTGAAAGTGAGTGAACATCATTAAATAAAGAGCTCCTGCAGGGTCCCAATTTGACAAGTACACTGCTAGGTGTGCTGCTTCGTTTTCGCCAAGTCCCTGTAGCATTCATGACTGACATTGAGGGAACGTTTCATCAAGTAAGAGTTTCCAACCAGGATGTAAACTTCTTACGCTTCCTCTGGTGGCCAGATGGGGGCATTACAAAGGACCTACAAGAGCACAGGATGCTGGTCCACATCTTTGGGGCAGTGTCATCCCCAAGCTGTGCTTCATTCGACGACAATCAGCATGACTTCCCAGCCGAGGTTATAAACACTGTTGGTCAAAATTTCTACGTGGATGATTGTCTAAAGGCCGTCAGCACGGCGGAACAAGCAATACATCTGTACCAGCAGCTAACAGACCTGTGCGGTAGAGGTGGATTTAAGCTCAATAAGTGGGTGAGCAATCATCGCTCGGTGCTGGCCGCCATTCCTGAAGAGCAGAGAGCTAAAGAGGTAAAAACACTTAACCTTGACAGAGACCAGCTCCCTATGGAGAGGGCCCTTGGAGCTCAGTGGGATGTACAGCAAGATACATTCACATTCAGCATCAGAACCAAGCTGGGATGGGATGAGGAAATCCCTCAGGTCATGGTACATCCCATATATAGTTTTTCAAGCGCCAAACTACAACAAAGGAACTCATCTATAACAAATCTACAACCTTGTAAGGGCAAAACCTACTTGTTTTAATTCTGATTAATAAACTAAAGCTTATTCGATTATCATTATGTTGTTTTTTTTAAACGCTCATACAAAACAAAAAAAGTGGAGGGAGAGTAGTCTGAATCGGGTTCTGGAGCATTGCTCTACCTCATCCATCGCACTCATTAGTGTCACATCCACTTGTCGTGCATCATTTCCCCCAACAAGCTTCTCCTGTTAGACCTTCCCCGAGGTGGTTGGTGGGGTGACGGGCACACAGCACGTGACCTCTACGACGAGTTTCTACCCACGGAAGTGCCATAGGAAGACACAGATTAAATAGTATGGCTTGTCCACCAGAAGGCTGTATTATGGTGTACATAATATAAAACTTCGGCCCAGTTCTGCTTGTATTGCAATGGTTGGTGTTCCTGAAGTTTCATTTTTCGTCCCTTTTTATTTTTTACATCCATGTTTGTGATGGAATAGTATTGTGAATCGCTACTCGCATTGCATGCTGGGAAACAGCGTCACTCAAGGAAGTTTTGGCTTCGCTGACACGGTCCTGAAGGGAAGTGGGTTTTAGTGCACTGGAACGGGATGAATGTGTTCAATCAAGCAGTACAAACCTGATTAATTGTCTTAATACTTGACTTCGAATGGCCATAATGTTTAGGATTAGAATTAGATGACAACTTGTTCACAATATTTGCAACTATTCAGTTTGACCAGCAGGTGTCAGTAGAGGACGAAATTTCATGTTGACTATTTCCTAATGGAAGTGCTCTCTTTACGTTGGATTTTTCTCATAATTATTTGAAGTGTAGGCCTGTATCTGCACACAATTTGGAATTCGTCCCAGCGCCCTGAGCTGTAAATTTGGACGGTGTAAAATGAAAATGGCCATCTGCAGCAGAATGAAAGTGAGATTGCATTGTCCAGGTAGGAGGACAGCAGTCAGTCATGTTTCACCTCCAGTCAACACGCAGTGGTTCACATGAAGGTCCAAGAGGCCTACAGACCTACACTGAGTCTGGACGTGGCAGTACAGTTGGATCATTGTCTTTGTTGTGTTGTTTGGTCATTGTGATCCAATGTAATGAGAGAGAAGGACGAGTGCAGTTATATTGGAGGGAGTTATTTAGAGTGTAATAGAAGTTATATTGCAGAGTCTGTTTTTATGAAATGTTCTATCACCTGGCATCCATCCAACCATCCATCCATCCATCCATCCATCCATCCATCTTCTACTGCCGTATCCGGAGTCAGGTCTCGGGGGCAGCAGCCTCAGCAGAGACCCCCAGACTTCCCTGGACCCAGTCACCTCCTCCAGCTCCTCCAGTGGGACCCCAAGGCTTCCCAGTCCAGCCCAGAGACCTGGTCAGCACCACTCTGACTCCCTGCTGCTCAGGTGAGGCTTCAAAGATCTGGCTGCACCTGATTGGACGGTCGTGGAGGATCTCCTTGGTCTTCTTGGTCTCCAAGAAGACCTCATGCTCTCTGTTGACCTCCTCACTCAGTCCCTCAGTGATGTAGAGCTCAGTGTAGATGCTGTTGAGGAGAGTTTGACTTCCTGCTTCTTCACCTTCAGTCACACGTTCACATCTCCTCTCCAGACTGATCTTCTGCTGCTGTAGAAGCTCCTGCAGACCACCAACCTCTGGAGCTGAGAGAAGGTTGGAGAAGAAAACATCAGTGTGACAGTGTGAGCATCATTTTCTGTCCACGACTTGAAGCTGAAAGCATCCAAACTCCATTTTTCAGCTGCTGTTGTCTGACTGTTTGCTCTAAATGTCCTCCAGTGGATCTTCTGACTGGAGGTCCTGACCACGGTTATAATAGTTAACGAAAACGAACAAAATAACGAAAACTTCAATTGAAAAAAACAATTGTCACATTCCCAGGGGTTAGGATTTTGGTACCTGCCTCGTTGGGGTTCGAAGCGAGCAGAGTTGAGACCATAAGGGTGACGTAGCAATGTTCAGGACACTGATTGGCCAAAGGCAGTCTTTCACGAAAGACCAAAACCGCCATTTTTAAATGCCTTGCGTGTGGATTTTTACATTAACATGTATTAAGAACTGAAAAGCTTATGAAACTGTACCATGGGTGAACAAAGAACTACAGACGTTTCTGTTTTCTGTGGCCGAAGAAAAAGCACAATGCAGACAGTTGTGCAGAAAGTTTAGTGTTAGCTAAAATATCGGGCACACAGACGTACTTATGTATACATTTCTTTCCATTGTAACAGGTGCTACAAGATCTGCAATCCATTACCTAGAATTGGTTTTCCTTAAACTGATGTACAGGATTACTAATCTGACTTTGATGGGCAAATTTGACAACAGAATACAATTATGAAGCACTGAAACACAGGACCACAAAACAATTAAATGCATGATGAAATAATGATATGCTTTGTTAAATGAAATAAAATGGCATTTTCAACTAAGTAATAAAATAGTCGGTGGTGCAGTGGTTAGCGCTGCCGCCTCACAGCAAGAAGGTCGTGGGTTCGATTCCGGGGCCTGGACCTGGGATCTTTCTGTGTGGAGTTTGCATGTTCTCCCTGTGTCTGCGTGGGTTCTGTCCGGGTTCTCCGGCTTCCTCCCACACTCCAAAAACATGCACGTGAGGTCGAACTTAAGGTTCTAAATTGTCCGTAGGTGTGAGTGTGAATGGTTGTTTGTCTCTATGTGGCCCTGCGATGAACTGGCGACTTGTCCAGGGTGTCACCCTGCCTTCGCCCTAAGACAGCTGGGATAGGCTCCAGCAGACCCCCGTGACCCTGAATAGGAATAAGCGGGTATAGAAGATGAATGAATGAAATCTTTATTGAATGAATGACACATTTTATTTCACTCGTGGTTTATGTAATTATTATTTTTTGCTCCATAGCTTTCATGATTCAGCATTACATGTTAAGCGTGATGAATTGCATGAAAAGAGAGAGCACTCGCTGATAAATTAACATGGTGTGCTGTTTAATTCCATGAGAACGACAAAATATTTGCAAATTTGTGTTAGCTACACACATCGACAGGTGCAAGAGAAAGGGAGGAACTTTCAGGGAGGAACTTTCAAGATCATTCAGTTTTTGTTTTTTATTTTTTTTTAGTTCTGATGGAATAAATAGACCAATCATTTCATTACTTTGTCTGCTTTCCAAAGAGAGTTGCTTCGAAGAATTATCATTTATTATTCAGTGGCACATTGCTCACTTGTTTAATACACAAATAATAGTATATTATTATAATAATACTATTTTATTAATATAATAATAATAATAATAATAATAATAATAATAATAATAATAATAATCATCATCATCATCATCATCATCATCATCATCATCATCATCATCATCGTCATCATCATCATTATTATTTATAAAATTTCAAAACAACAATCGTCAGATGTTCCGTAAAAAATACATTGATTTCCATGTTGAATTTTGTACGTTTCGTGAGCGCGCACGTCTGTCAGTGACGGTCTCCACACTGACACAACTGCGCATGCTCTATTATCCCATCAATGCGGAAGTCAAAAAGTTTTTGGGAGCCATGCGCTGGGTGAGCAACTTCATTGAAAGGAATGGGACGCCATCTTGGACTCTGGGGGCTTGCCGCACTGTCACGCAGGTTGTGACGTTGAGGGCCGGCGACGCACAGGTGTGACGTGAATGATTGACAGCTACCATTCGTTCCCGTTAGCGAGAGGATTAAAAACAGACACCATAATGGCATCAAAAAGGAGTTATCCCAGCGGTGCGGAAAAACGGAAGGAAAAGAAAACTGATCAAGAAAAACTTGCAAAGGGGAAAGGTAAGTTATTTGTTTGTGATGTGGGCTGGAGAGGTGGAGGTGAAACGCTGTTGTCCCCCCCCCAAGTTTGTTTATTTGTCCTGCTAGCCAGCTAGCTAGCGTCGGATAAATGTTAGCTGGCTGGCTAATATTTGTTCGTCATGAATCAGCGTTTTTGTTTGTTTTAGGAAAGTTGACCATGTCCTGCCATGTTGGCCTATCCTGCCATGGGAATGACTGATTGACTCCACACCCGTTCATTCACATTCTAACAGGGAGGGAGGGAGGGAGGGCATGTTGTAGTAGTTGTTGTAATCAGTCCCCTGTTATTGTTCAGTGGAAGTTGTCTCTCACATATTTGACTCTTAATGTTATTTTAGCCTTAACTTAGGATGAATTTACTAAGCTTAGTTTGTATTTTGTAGGCCCTTCATTAGAAATGTGCTACTGTTTTAGAATTCAAAGAAATATTTTATGGAAATACTTTATTTGGCATGGTGTTGACTATTTTAGACTGTTGTGGCAGTGGGTCAGTTATCTTAGTTTTATTACTTTAACTAGTACAGTGTGTAAAGTAATGCCAAAAACTCTTAAAAATGACAGTTTTGTAATTGTGTAAAAGCTTTAAAGGGACACTGCAACCATAATGTTTAATTTAAAAACAAATGAATTTTTAATTTTCCTATATTACTGCAACATCACTGTAATAATAAAATAGGAAAATGCGCTTCTGATCTGTTTTGCTTGATGATCTAATGAGCTTTGTCTCTGCAGGAGCAATTCTAAAATATGTTGGCGCTCCAGACATTGAGCCAGAGGGATCTCCCGAACATCCTGACCAGGAAGCTCCAGGACCAACACATTCCTCAGAACCTCCTTCTGTCCAGGTGAATAATGTGTGTTATTCTTAGTAGCTAAGCTGATAAGTGTGGGACGAAACTAAGGCAATTAAGCATTATTTTGATTGTTGGTTTGCTCTTTAGTGTTGCACTTGTTGGTTTGTTGGATTTTCTTATTTAAAGTAAGCATTTTTTTTCATGAGTACTCAATCTGTTGTATTTATTCACATATAGAGGATTCTTTTCCTAGTATTATAATGTTTGTTTGTTTTTAAATCAGTTTAACTTGCCTGATTTGCTCAACTGAAGATGTTTAATTTTACCTGTAGCCTGTTTTGCTCACGAGGTGTAATAGATTGTGGAATCTTAGTAGACCTTAGTAGACGCACGCTGCTGAGAGTGTCAGCAATCAGCTCCGATGACCGTGGTGCTTGTAAATAAGGCAAATGCGCCATCTAGTGGGATGCAGCATGTTTATTCGTGTTGGAGCAATGACAAGTACTACTAACAAAACAAAAGATGCACAGGGTAAGAAAAATAATCATAAAGTCAAGCCCAACAAAGATAACAGATGGGCATAACTGTAACATTACAAAGTAATGATTACTAGTACTACCAAAATTTCTATATTTTACTTTTCAACTCGAACTTGAACTATTCATCCCCTTTTTTCAGCAGCCATTAAGACAAAAGGATGACACTTATGCATTGCATCAAACTGTGATGCACAAAATAAATTAAATTAAATCAAAACAATAAATAAAGTGTGCATTAAACAGGGGGCAGTGCAATACAGTACAGGACTCAACTGATATAGTGCAGTTAGGCAGTATAGCCTATAACAGCTGTTCAGCATCCATAGTAATCCACAGTCAGTGCCATAATCATCCAGTCAGTGTCATATTCATCCATAGTCAGTATAATATATATGATATCGCGCAGACCCTCGTCTTCCACCACATTAATTGGCCTGCAAGCCGTAGCCACACCCATTTAGCCCCCGCTGTTGAAAGTTGGCGTGTGGTGGACGCGGCCAGTGGTCTCCGTGCCACACCATCCAACGTGGTTTGCTTTACCTCAGAAGGGGGCGGAGGGCTCTCCGCGTCAGCTGTATGCTTCGCAGACAAGTGAAACGTAAGACTGCTCGTACTCCGGTGGAAACTAAATACAGCTTTACAGTAAATGCATATCACTTTTGTCCTGTCAAGACTGCCATCTGGCAGGGTTTTGAAGTGGAACTTTCCATTTACAATCGACGCCTTATCCATGTTAGTCCTTTCTAGTGCTCATCTACGCTCAGTGTCTTTTTCTTTTTTTTGTTGTGTTTACAAGCCGGCTGCAAGCGTGTGACTGTGTGCTGTGAGTCAATTCATTTCCCGTTTCCACAATCTACGGAGCGGCCAAAGGTTCAAAAAGCACCGTGTGCGTTAATCGCGGTGTTGACACCCTTACTTTTTATATGTAGAAACCGATCAAATTTTTCCAAACAATTGTTCACCACTTCTTTGAACTTGTGGATGAATGCTGTGCATCCCACATGGAACGCCAACCTTCCTCTGATATTTCCATGCTTAGTTCTTTCTGCCATTTGGCTCTGATGTATCCTGCGTTTGTTGCTGTTCTGTTTCTGAAGGCCCTGATAGATTTTAGAAATGATTTTTCTCTTCATCTTTTTACAGGCTTCGATCAGAATATCTATCACTATATTGCCCTCTCCAGATGATGTTGGTTTGATTCTTTTATCATAGTAATCTCTTAATTGCATGTATCGAAAGAAATCTTTGTTTCCTCGTCCAAATTCCTTTTTCAACTCTCCAAAACTTTTTAAAACCCCCTTGTGAACGAGTGTGCATACTGCAGTTATACTCCTATCCCACCATCGTCTGTATTCAGTCTGTGGTTCCTGGTTCAAATCTGGGATCAAGAGAAGGCCACATTAGTAGTTTGATGTAGGGCTGCACAATTAATCGAATTTTAATCACGATCACGATATTGGCGGCCACGATTAAATTCAGGTGATCGTAGGCGATATTAACATTTAAAAAGCCGGCTACCGTACATGTCAAATCAAGCACATTCAGAGAGAGAGAGAGAGAGAGATGTAATTTTGGCTTTGTTGAGCTGATTTAGTTCTTATGTCTCCTACTAATGCCAGTGAGTTTGTCCCAGTGTCTGAATTGTTATTCTGGAATCAAATGTGGGATGGATTGGAAAAGGTACAGCAGTCTCGGTAGTACATTCATTTTTATCACTTCAATTTGTGTCTCAAAATCCATATTAAAGGCTGACCATCTTCACAAATCTGTCTTAATATTATTGATAATAGCATTTTAATTGATTTCAAACCTTTTCAAAAGATCTTTTGCCAATAGCACACCCAAATATTTGATAACCTTGGAATTCCATTTGATTTTATATTTTCCTCTAATTTCTCGGCCTGGATGATAATTCAGCGTGAGAATTTGAGTGTTTGCTATGTTTAACTTGTTGCCTGTGTATTTACCATAGGTTTCTATTATCAACATGAAATGAGGTAAGGTTCTGTCCGGGTCTTGGAGAACCAAAATAATATCATCAGCAAAAAGCCCTGTTAGATGTCCCTGCTCTCCTATATGTATTCCTTTTAGATTGTTACTTTGTCTGATCATTTGTGCCAGCGGCTCAATGAACATAGCAAACAATGTAGCGCATAGGCAACATCCTTGACGAGTACCATTAATCTTTATCCTTGCCGTAGGTTCTTGGTAGAGACCTTGAATACACTGTATTAACTTTTCTTGGAACCCCAGTTTCCCAAGAACTTGATACAGAAATCTCCAATTCACACAGCCAAGGCTCACCAGTAACAGCTCGCAGGCCCTGCTTTTGGATCTGATCTATTATGTATAGGACCCGTCTAATGTCTTCTTGAGTCTGCCTACCTGTTAAAAAAGCTGACTGATTGGAAGTCCATCTCGTCCCCTTAAATTTCAAAGCGTAACGAACCTGTGTAGCCCAAGGAATTTTATTATAGTTTATTTCCTAGGGTGAAACTCCCCAGGTGGCGTTGTCAGGCAACCCTCCCCCCCCATTTTCCTTTATACCCACCATCAGAATTGTCTCCACCTCCGCCAGACCCTCCCCCTTGCCGTAGGTTCTTGGTAGAGACCTTGAATACACTGTATTAACTTTTCTTGGAACCCTAGTTTCCCAAGAACTTGATACAGAAATCTCCAATTCACACAGTCAAGGCTCACCAGTAACAACTTTTGGAGCTGATCTATTATGTATAGGACAATCCTAGGGCTGGACGATATAGAAAAAAAGCATATCGATATAAAAAAAAGTCATATTGATCGATATCGATAATTATCAAAAAAATTTAAAACATATTTTAATTAACTGGATGTTTTATACTATTACTTCATGACAGACTTTTAATAAAGAACACACGAGCACTGAATTCAAATTCAAACTTTTATTCAACCACCTTTTTTAAACACAACTGAATTGTTTTTTTATTATTATTATTATTATTATTATTATTATTATTATTATTATTATTATTATTATTATTATTTATTTATTTAAAAAAAAAATAGGCTGAGATAGGGCTCGAACGTGCGACTCGACCAGAGGTCTGAAGTTGTGGCGGTTAACAGCTCGTTTTGCACTGATTCCCTGCACTCGTTGTACAGACGAGGAAGAGCTTTGTTTGAAAAATACTTGCAGAAGTGAAACTTTTTCTATCAAACTTTTTATCGACCCCTTTTTTCCCTATCGCAGCACACGTCTATCGATCGATATATATCGTTATGGAATTATCGTCCAGCCCTAGACGGTCCCGTCTAATGTTATCTTGAGTCTGCCTACCTGTTATAAAACCTGACTGATCCTCATCTATCAAGTCCGGCATAAAACTTTCAAGTCTTTTTGAGATGATTGAAGTAAAGATCTTCTAGTCAACATTTAAGATTGAAATGGGCCTATACGATTCACAAAGTTCCTTATTTTTCCCTTCTTTTGGAATAACTGGAATGACAGCCTCTTTCCATGAGGGAGGCCGTTTGCCCTCTGTCAGAGTCAGATTAAAAGAATTTAGGAGTATCGGGGTTAATTCTTCTCCAAATGTTTTATACCACTCACTAGGAAACCCATCACTACCTGGCGCTTTGGTTGATTTTAAGCCTGCTAATGGCAGCATCTATTTCTTTTTTGGTTATACTGGAAATGAGTTTTCTATTTTGCTCATCTCCAATGGCTGGTAGGTCCAATGAGTCAAGGAATTCTTTCATCTCACAATCTTCTTTAGCCGTGGGTTGGGTATATAGATTTTCATAGTAATCTTTAAAAACCCTCTCTATTTCTTCAGGTTCAAGTAGTAGCTGTTTCGTTAATGGGTCTCTAATTTTACATATTGCATGAGAAGCTTGCTGGGCCTTTATTCCTCTTGCTTAATATTTGGTTGATTTACAGCCTGATTCATAGTGGGTCTGTTTAATGACTTTCAGCTTTTTCTCAACATCTAGCCTCAAGACATCGTCTATTTCCCTTCTGACACCGATTATTTGTTGTGACACTGTATCGTCCTCATTGCTTTTGTGTTGCTGTTCCAGAGTTGTTAATTGGTTTACCAGCTTCTTGTAACCTTCTTCTCTATGTGGCAGGTGGGTTTGCCCCCACCTTCGCGTCATCAATCACACCTGCGCCGGAGTGCAATCTTTGCGTCCCTCAGTGCGTTTACATGGTACTTGAGAAATGATTGCCTTCGTCCGATTCTGATCGGAGTTTGAGAAGTCCGATTGGAATTGGAGAACTCCGATTGAGACACCCAGATAATGCGATTGGAATTCTAATTTCTCGGCCATGTATACGCCTTAGTCGGACTATTAACTGGACAACGTAAGTGCGCACGCACCACCGCACAACTACGTCGTCAAAACAGACAGCGCGAAACAACCAGCAAACGCAAATAAGAATGTTGACATTTGGAGAGAGGATGAGACCGGGGCGATGCTTTCTCTTCTAAAAGAGATGGACATATTAAAATAACACACAACAGAGACCTTTTTTAAAAGGGTAGCGCAGCAAATGCAGGGCTCCGGCTTTGCGCAGCCCTGAACAAATACGTATTCCTTCGTATTTATATTTCTACCTTTTCGTTCACATTTTTTGTAAGTTGCTGAGAGAGATGTGTTTCCTGTAGATCAGGCATGGCCAAACTACGGCGTGTCTCTCTCCGGCCCGCGTGAAGGCAGTCAAAAATCTAACCTAACTTAGAAATGACACTTGAACCTGCAATGAGGATTTTAGTCGTTCTAAATGAGTCCAACGTTAGAAAAAAAGGAGCGACCCGGACTTCCCACAGTCTCTTTTCTCTTAATATGGGAATTCAATTTTAATAATTTGTCAACTAAAAACACCGGTCATACTAGAACATCCCTACCAGCTTTCTTCCCTTTATTCTCTGAATTTAATCAAAGAATCTTTGAAACTCTTGTAGCTTTTCTCTGGCTCGTGTCGCTGCTGATGCGTAGCCCCTCCAGGATCCCTCCTTGCACTGCCACTCCGTCGTAGTGCGGCGCACCGAGTGCCGCAGGCCCCTCCGCACCCGTCGCCACCGCCGTCTTCTCCGCCAGGCCGCGTCTCGCCAATTCCTCCTTTACCTCCTCTGCGCTGTTGTAGGTTCGAGTTCCCGTATCCCAGTGGGTCCTCATCTTGGTGAATGGCGTCTGGAAGCGGATGCCCTTCTCCTTCAGGATTCTTTTAGCAGTGTTGTACTCCTTTCTCTTTTGGACCATCTCTGTCGCGTAATCGTGATGGAATGACGGTACTTTATTCCCCAGTTCTATTTTCTTTGTCCATAGCTCTCTCAGGACCCTCTCTTTGGTAGTAAATTCCAGAAAGTTAACAATGATGGGTCTCGGTTGGGCACCGTCCGCTGGCTTCTGTGCAAATGAGCGGTGTGCTCTCTGAATTTGGAAATTAAAATCTGCTGGCAGGTGCAGTTCGCTTTTCAGCAGGTCTTCCACAAACTTGGCCACAGATTCTCCCTCCTCTCCTTCAGTGACTCCATAGATACGTAGGTTGTTTCTCCTCGGCCTGGACTCCAGGTCAGTTAACTTGTCCTGAAGAGCTTTTTGTTCTCTCAGTGATATGACCAGAGTGTCATTAGCTTCCTGTGCCCAACGTTCTAGCTTTTCAATCCGCGACTCAGCCTCGTTGATCTTGCTGGTTTGGAGCTCCTGTTCGGTGAT
The DNA here is from genome assembly GCF_046127955.1 of Nelusetta ayraudi. Taxonomy (NCBI): domain Eukaryota; kingdom Metazoa; phylum Chordata; class Actinopteri; order Tetraodontiformes; family Monacanthidae; genus Nelusetta; species Nelusetta ayraudi. The sequence continues at coordinate 1,279,044 of NW_027466097.1, forward strand.
GACTTTCGCAAGTTGTTGATTTATTTCGTCTTTGAAGTCGTCCAAGTCTTTTTCCACGTCGTTCCTCAGTGTTTCTCCAAACGTGCGAAGGACTTCTTTTGATTCCATTTTTAAATCCCGTATCTCCTTGCTAATAATTTCTATGTCCGAGCCCTTTTTCGCGTCGTTAGTCACGAGGAGTTCGTTTCGCCATCTCTCTCTGTTTCAGAGCAAGCTGGTAGTTCCGCCATATTGTCTGTTACCGTGTTTCTGTTTTGGTTGAATCGAGTTTTCCTTCCCATTCCAACGTTCCCCTGATCACTTTGTAGTTAATATGATATCTGACAATAGTTATTCATTTGCATTGGAGAAGGACAGGCCACATGTCTCTTGGCCAGTTGAGTGGCGAAGCTATTCGCTCCAAGGCACTGAAGTATGAATCAACTTCTGCCTCACGAAATGCTGGCACCAGAAAAATGTTTTTACTGGGGCTGGGCAACGATTAAAAATTTTAATCACAATTAATCGCATGATTTACCTGATCAATCATGATTAATCACGTTGTATACGCAAAAGCCAATAATGAATTTAAAAGAAGTCTTTCATACACTTTAATTTAAATGTTCTGCCATATAAACGAAAGCACCATTACATTTATCGTGCAAACACTTAACATCAGCACTTTACACAGAAACATTTTTAATGTAAATCTAAAGTTAAAAAAAATGCAAATACAAAATTAAAGCTTATTGCCAATGCCAGGGCATTACTGTTATCCTGTTCCTTATGAAAAATAAAAAAAATCTACCTACAAAATCCTGAGCCACAATAATAACAGGCAATTTCTGAGGTAACAGCAGAAACATTTTTCTTTTATCAGGGAGCAGCATAACCAGTCTGCGTTCCCTTGCAAATGTCCCATTTAGAAAGGGCGAGGCACAAAAACGTTCACTTTTGGGTTTTTCTTCACATGGGACTAGAATGTAAAGTCCACATTTATACTGGAGTTCCTTTGGAGAATCTCACTCAACTCAGTGCAGTTTGTCATTTCCTGGAACTTGACGGCCAGTTATTTTAAATGTACTGCCATATGAATTAAAGTGCCATAACATTTACTGTGCAAACACACTTTTCACATCAGCATTTTTGAACAATTAGCAGCTAAGAAAAAAAAAATAGTGTAAATTTAAAACTTAAACAATGTTATCAAAGCAATACAAAATTAAAGCTGTAAGCAGCGTTTGCGGGACTGAGCCCACCTGGCCACTGCCTGCCGTGATGTCCGCCACCTGGCCACGAGCCCCCGACACCCGCCAACGCTTCCCAACGCCTGGCGATTCCGCCCGAAACCCGCCGATGCCCCATTACTGACGCCGACGCCTGCTGATGACACATCAAGCACTGACTTGACATTACTGACTTGACATTTAGAAACATTTGATTTCTAAATGTGATTGATTACTGTATCATTTTGGAGATAATAAGCCTTAAAGTTGGCTTTTTGTTTTGTTTTGCGACAGCTCCAATATTCCATTTTTACTGTACAATAACATCAAATTGCTCCATAAGCTCTGTCAATGGTTGGTACAGTTGACCTCAGGACAACCTTGAATATATCTTCAATCATTATAAGGCATATTTAATGTACCATTTTGGAGATATTAAGCCTCAAAGTTGTTGTTTTCCTTTTTTTTTTAGCTTTTCAAACAGGCAAAAAGGGCCCAGTACTCAATTTTTTACTGTACAGTAACATTGCTTTGCTCCATAATTTCTGTCAGTGGTTGGTACAGTTGACCTAAGGAACACCCTGACTATATCCTCAGTCATTATCAAGCATATGTACAGTATCATTTTGGAGATATTAAGCCTTAAAGTTGGCTTTTTGTTTTTCTTCTTCTTCTTTTTTTTTTGCGACAGCTCCAATATTCCATTTTTACTGTACAATAACATCAAATTGCTCCATAAGCTCTGGCAATGGTTGGTACAGTTGACCTCAGGACAACCTTGAATATATCTTCTCTTAATATTCTTGAATATTCTCACTTAATGTACCAGCTCCTTCCTGTAGACATGATATGTACAGTTAGTTATTCTTTGTTTGACGCAAGTGTTACATTAATTTCCTACTATCTGTACTGGTACTTCTTGTTAATTTGAAATAAACACTAACAGCATAATGTCAAAACAAAAACCGAACAAGTCAAACAGGAGCAGATCAGAAAACAAGGAGGCTTTGTACTAAAATATGGATAAAATATAAACAGGGAGTTGTCTAATGTCGTCAAGGAAGCCAACATTACGTTACCTGTTGATCAGCATGTTGACTCAGAAAATCCTCAGGCTCCTGCTGCGACATTTCATGTGGGGCGACGGTTGTGACTTCACTGCTGGTCCCGTGAGAAACTCAAATCGGTCCCTCACGTTTGTGTTGCGTGGCATGGGTTAGGACATTGAGAGGCATTATAGTGTGGTTGTGTGCACCAAATCGGACTCGGCTTCTAGCTCGATAGCCATGCATAATTTATGCAAACGCAATGCTCTGTTTATGTGAACTCACGGAGTCAGACTCCGTGCACGTGCTCATCTCGACTCGATGGATTTATGAGCTTGATGACAAGTGTGTATTTTGTATTGGATTGATGTACTGCAATTCTAGTCATGTGAACAAGCAATTATCATTCCTAGTTATATGTGGCATGACAAAATACTGTACTACCAAGTTTGTATTGCAGTATCTTCAGTTTATGGGGTAGAGGGTGCTCAAATTGGATTGATTGAAGATGTAGTTTAGGTACAATTTGCTTGTTTTTATCAAAATTTAAGTTGATTGCAGTTCAAGGTGGCACAATCCTATCAGATGTTGTCATTTTGTCACAAAGAACACTGGTATTTGATGATTATTACCATAAGTACCACCATGTTGCAGGCATTGTGGTTACAAGTTTCACTCCAATTTTGATTGTTGTCTGTATGACTAGCAATCCGTTGAGCTGTCTATGGTTATCATTCAGATAAGGTGTCACAACTTTTAATTGCATGGGAACTTTGGGATCCATGGCAGATGGGCATTGTAAAAAAACGGATCTTGAGTCGGAAGGCTAGCTTGTCCTAATTGTGACCTTAATATGATGATTTTTTTTCCCTGCCAGATTGAGGAGAAATTAAATGGACATCCAAACCGGATGTCCATTCATGTCCATTTAAGCAAGCATTTTTGCAGATTTTAACACTGACTTGCATTAATAGGCGATGAATGAGCTGTGGCGCATTCTGGATAAGGGCAACAGAAAATTCATTGATGAACTAAAAAATGAGATGAGAAGACTTCTGCACCAATGTGTAATTTTATGGTGTTTGGGAAAAAAATGAAGTGATGATGCCACGCATAACGCTGGATGTAGTTCAGTCGAGTCATTTTGCTGTGTCTCTAATTGACTGTGTAGCTGTTTCCTTGGACATAGGATGGTTTATGTTGCGCTGAATGAATAGATGCAGAATGGTAATACTCTTCATGCTGAAAAAATAAGATTTTTTTTGTGATCAACACAAACCTAATAAGACTCATTTTTAGGAAGACTAACTTTGAACTCAAAGTTGATTTGTTCTATTCCAGTGGAATATTCCATCGCGCTGCTCAGGGCACTCCCCACACTCTTTCCTTCACCAAGTCCACCACCGAAGAAGCTGGGACATGCCAGTGAGGCACTGCTTCATGTCATTCAGGTGTTCGCATTTTCTCACATTCAACACTTTGTAGTTCCATGCATGGATGTGGCGTTTCCTTCTTCTTTTTCTTTAGCCAACAGAAGATCCCATAATGTACTCGCAGAAGAGGTCTTTCCTGTGTTGCTGTTTGATGGGACCCGCTGTCTCATCTGTCTTGGAGCCACTCCCGCCACCACGCTTGCCAAGGAAGACTTGAGTGACCGTCTGCTTCATCTGATGGGTTACGACTATGCCCTGCACCTCACATATCCAAAAGTGTGTGGCAACCCTTCTCTCTGTCATTCAGACAGAAGTGCTACAGGACACTATCCATGAGTGAGACACCACAGCCTCATACAAAAAAGACCATGGCAGAATGGAAATTGGGGAGTATAGCTGTGTACTAGGCATAGGTAGCGATACACTCCCCTGGTAGTTGTAACTTGAGGGTGGGTGGGAGTCTGTTGGAACAAACATGTTATCAGTGGTGATAGGAACACTATATGCTGTCCCCATACTGTTTTTTTTTTTTGTGTAACTGAGTGTCAGGGAATCTGAATCAATATTCAATAATGATGACGGTGAATATTGTAACAATTGTTACTTGCGTTCTAGAAATGATTGCTTGAGGTTGTTTTAAGATGCAATGCCTTAGTGACGTACAAGGCAGTGAAGGCACTGTCAGCAATTTAAGTGAATAAATAGTTGTTGACAATATTAATTCTGTTTGCTTAATTATTTTTTTGGGGGGGGAGTGGGCGTGGGGGGGTGGATGCTTTGTCTCATTTTGAGAAAAAAAAGCTAATATTGTGAACACTTAAATTAAGAAGAATTGCACTGTTAGTAGGTCTGGTTTTAAGATCTTTTCATTCAAATTAAGAAAGAAGCAAACGTGAAAAAAGAATTGAGAAGCTAGTATCAAGTTTATTTGACTTACAGTACAGAGTACAGTCCTTGGAATGAGTGCTTTACTGTTTATTTCAAGAGTTTTTCCATTCTTCAAATGCCTAGATATATTGTCTTATTTTAAGAAATCTTACCAAGTCTAAATATCTTACTGCATTGGCAGATAATTAGACTTGTTTCTAGCCTGTTCTTTCTCAATTTAAGTGTTTATTTCTTAGATATATTTTGCAGTGTGTGGACACCGAGGGGAGCTCTAGAATTGGCTCATTCAACCAAATAACGAGCCAATCAGCAGCGGCGTCACAGGCCCTCCTCCTTCTTTGTTCTCTCTCTCACTTTGACTTCGGCACTGGACAGCCAGGTTTGTGGAGGGAAGGTTGGAACAAGGTAAGGACGGGGTACCCCATACATTCATGTACGTAGAGTCACTAAGTCTTAAACTCACCAGGTTTGTATCGCTTATCGATAACCCTAATGCCATACAAGTCTATGAGGGTCAAAGGTCAACTTTGTCCTAGGGACATGGGGCCACTTTCAGGTTCATCAGGATCCTCCTGGACATACCCACACCAAATTTGGGGCTTCTAGCCCATGAGGAACCCCGAAACCCTCACTCTAATTACAGCCTTATCGCTAACCCTAATGCCATACAAGTCTATGAGGGTCAAAAGTCAACTTTGTCCTAGAGACATGGGGCCACTTCCTTTTTCATCAGGAGCCCCCAAGAAGCGCACACGCCAAATTTGGGGCTTCTAGTTCTTGAGGAACCCCAAAACCCTCACTCTAATTCCAGCCTTATCGCTAAACCCTAATGCAGTGCAAGTCTATGAAGGTCAAAGCTCAACTTTGTCCGAGAGACATCAAGTGTTTTTTTCATGAATCATTCATCAATGTTAAGAGTTTGCTTTTTAGGAGAATTCACAATAAAAATACATTGACACTGTCAAATATGGACTCAAGCACTATTATTGAACTATACTGTATTTTTTGAGTGATGTGAAGCTTTTGACAAGCGCTGCGCAAAGGAGGCCCATTTGTTTTTGTTTTTTTTCAGGGGGCCCAAAATTCCTGGCGGCGCCCCTGAGCGGGCATCTCCAGCACCAAGGCAGTGGAGCTGCCGGCCACGAGAGAAGAATTAACCAGTCCATTGAAACCATTTGTTTGGTCTAGTTAGTGGCAACAGTCCTTTGAGGATCTTAAGTGCCTTCTCAGCTGTAACCCTTTCGTGTCTGCTCCAAATTTTTCCTCATTGGCTAGAAGCCCCAAATCTAGCGTGGGCGCTTCTTGGGGGCTCCTGATGAAAAAGCAAGTGGCCCCATGTCTCTAGGACAAAGTTGAAAATTCACCCCATAGACTTGCATTGAATTAGGGTTAACAATAAGGCTGAAACTAGGGTTAGGGTTAGGGTTAGCTGAAATTAGGGTTAGGGTTTCGGGGTTCCTCAAGGACTAGAAGCCCCAAATTTGGCGTGGGGGCTTCTTGGGGGCTCCTGATGAAAAAGCAAGTGGCCCCATGTCTCTAGGACAAAGTTGAAAATTCACCCCATAGACTTGCATTGAATTAGGGTTAACAATAAGGCTGAAACTAGGGTTAGGGTTAGGGTTAGGGTTAGCTGAAATTAGGGTTAGGGTTTCGGGGTTCCTCAAGTACTAGAAGCCCCAAATTTGGTGTGGGTGCTTCTTGGGGGCTCCTGATGAAAAAGCAAGTAGCCCCATATCTGTAGGACAAAGCTGAAATTTCACCCCATAGACTTGTATGGCATTAGGGTTAGGGTCCAAGAGTACACATACACATTTTCTTTTGCTTTATTGATTTAAGCTCATCGTCTCCAGCTGCAAAGGTATAGAAACCTTTCTGTGTTTTGATGTCGTGTGTGAGAAAACATCACTTTTTTCTGTAAACTTGTGTTATCATTGTCCTTCATTGAAAATGACACAATCTTTCATTTCATTGTTCAGATGCCGAACACCAAGGCATTCCGTCGCTCTCTGGCCATGAAACGACGCCTGGAGCAAAAACAGGATTGGACACCTTTTCCACCTCGGAAGGACTTTGAACGTCTTTAGTACTTCCACGTTCATGATTTCATGTTCTGCCTGTGTTGTTATGTTGTATTCCAAATAAATCTTACAAAAACATATTTAGATTTTTCTTTGTTGTCAATTTACACAGGGCGCGGTACTGGTCAGCGACCTGGGTGCGAAGATGGCCCGTTTTGCTCCTGACTGACAAAACAGTGCAAGTTCGTTCTTAAGGCCCAGCAACCAGACAAGAAGGTATGGGTCGTGATTTTGTCAAGCCACGAGTTTCTTTATGTTTTTGTTCTGGTGGTGGGAGACTCACATCTCTGTCCACTTGTGGATGGTTTTGTGTTCTCTCCCCGGGCAACAACCTTGAACACGGGCTTGTAACAGACTCCGCCCAGGATTTTGCTGCGCTACTGGCAACTGTGTTGGACCGCTGGCCCAAGGTTTGTTTTTCTGCTGTGACAAACAAATTTGAACACATGAATGTCATCGCCACTTTGTTTTATCAATATCAAGTAATTCCATGATCCATAGTTCAATAACAACAATATTCATGAATTTATTTTGCATTTTTATGTTTGTTTGGGTTTTTTTGTAGGTGTTTGTGCTTGACTTTCCACCTCGCCTGACTGTCAAGCCAGAACTACAAACAGCGCTACGTCAAGTATATCATCGTGTTGCTGCACGCATGGGTGTGTAAAATACATATTTTTGTTGTATTTTTTTCTCTTCAGTGACACTGTGCTAACAGATATTTCTTAGAATTGTGTGATTACATAATTGATTATGTGACACTTCTTCCAGGTGTAACATTTGTGTATATGGCCGATCACCTCCCCCTTCGTCAGCTGTACATGGTGGTGTTATGATGGTGTAAGTTTTGCCTTCTTCAGCCTTACTTGCTCTTCATTTGATATGACAAATATGTGTTAACATGTTGTTTTCTGTTTAGGTGCACCTCAGGACTGATTTTGGTGGAGCGTCTGCATGCTGCATGCTCCATCAGCTCGCACCCCCTTCACCTAGGCCAGGGGTGTTGTGCCACAACCAATCATCGCCCAGGGTGTCTCCCAGAGTGGTTGTGACAGGTCCTGTCTACATGCCAGTGTATGGACCTGTAATGGACTCTTGTTGGACAGGAGGTTGAGGTAACCTGTTCATCCCTCTTTTTTTTTTTTTCCCCCCAATCGTGTATTTGTCAAACAGTGCAACTTTTTATTTTAAAAATGAACACTTATCCTAAGTTGACTCTGATTTCCTCTCCTCTTTTTTTTTTATAGACAGTACCAACAGCTGTAGAGACTGTATTTCACACAGACATCCCGTCCAATCCCGTGTGGTTCAGTGAGGCTGTGCTGTTGGACCACATGGAGACCGTCGTGGAGTCATCTGGCAGGGTTTCCCTAGCTGCCACGGTAACATTCACACAATTATTCATACACTTATCAACTAGGGGTGGGTGAAAAAAAAAATCAATACTGCAATATATTGTTGTGCTTTCTGTCGCAATAAATAATCGATACACTGACGGCAAATATCAATATTTTTTTCCAAACACCACCTGTCCACCTGTCCCAGGAAAGATAAAATCTCTCCCGGGACACAATTTGTCCCGTTTCTTAGGGAAAATGACAAAACCTCATTTAACTTCCGTCTGTGGTCTAGATAGGGTTGCCAACCCTCCCATAAAATACGCGATTGTCCCATATTTGCAAATTAAAAAGCCTGTCCCGTAATGAACTGATGGGGGACGCACTTCACTTTGTCCCGTATATTTCGGGGACGCGGTTATTTATTTATTTATTTTGTCTGCATCATTTTTTGTTGATTTTCAGAATCGGGGCAGTGAAAGGATTTTTTTCCCTCTTTCATCTTCCCGTCGGTTTGTATATCCCAAGTCCCCAAGTTGAGATAAGACAAGTTGCTACTGACTTTACATTACCAGAAAGCACTGTCCTTGTTTACATGAAAGTTATTAATGTTCATGCACTTTAATATGTTTGCTTGTGCAGTGCACGTTTGTTTGTACATTATACAAAGTTTTAGAATAAATGCAAGATCACAGGCATTTTCCTTTTTATGGGTATTTTTTTCTTTTTCAGTCACATATCGTCTGCAAAATTTCGAAGATATCGAAGATATCGTGTGTCGTGATGTTGTCATTATCGTGGGCCAAATATCGTCACAGTATGGAATCGTGGGTTAGCCGTATCGCCCCACCCCTATTATCAACACAAGATCACATATGTACAGTACATGTACAGTTTAATTAGTGTGTTACTTTGTTTATGAATTAATTTCTTTATGTTCTTCCAGATGTCCAGCCTGAGACGTCGATCAGCACGCGTTGCCTCAAAAACCAAAACAAACAAGTGACATGTTGGTATTTGGGATATGTGTATTTCATTGTGTGCATCTTTGTGATAGGACAATAAATGCAGTTCTTTAAACGTTACTTTGTGTCCTTGTATTTGCAGGTGTGGGCAACACGTTCAACTGTCCACATGACTGAGTCTGCCTCCAGCAATGTCACAGCAGTGCAGCAGGTTTGTACTTATTCATTTCCACTTCATCACCTGTGTGTGTTTTCTAGGCTTTACACCCATCTTATCGGCTGTATCGGATCGGCCGATATTTGGCATTTTTTGAAACGTTCATGATCGGGCGTCATGTCATGAATCACCGATCAATGACGTCATGGTCGTGTTGAAACTTTTTTAATCTGTCTCATTTCCTCCAAAGTAGTTTCACAGCATCGACATGTTTATTTGTTTGTATCCGAGTGTTATGTAAATGTATAGATTTGGGTTTACATTGTTGTCAGTTCCTTTTGTCTGCTGTGTGTCCGTTTGGGCACTAGATGGCGCAGTAGATCCTGTGTTCCCTTTTTTTTGCTTGTTCCAGGTGCGGAAAGGTGATTGGCTGGTGCCAATATTTAAGGAGGAGGACTTCAACACCTCGGTCTCTTTGTCCTTCTCCCAGCTCCCAACCAGAGGCCATGTGCCGCAGCAGCAGCATCAATTCTGTTTTGTAATCTATTTCAGTTCCCTTTGTGTCCACGTAGCCCGTAGGGGAGGGAAGCCATTTGTGTTGTGACCCTTTTCTCCTGTGTTTTAGTTAAGGAGGTTAGTTTGACTGTCATTTATTTGATTGTTTTCTTCATAGGTAAGATCCATAAGAGAGCCATTTTGTTTGTTGTTTTGGCCATGCCCTCCCTGACGCCAGTGAAATGATGGTGACGTTTAATAAAAACCATCCTGTGGACGAAGCACCTTTGTCTAATTTGAGAGCTGGGAGAAGGGGGGGGGCCTTTATGTTGTGTCCTGGTTCCCCCTAGGCCGGGGCATAACACCGAGGGCTAATGATTCATGATTCAAAAACCTTCATTTTCGTCTTCGTGCCTCTTCCTGTTTTGAGTACTGTCGCTATGTGACGGACAATAAAGTTTCTTTGAATCTGCAATATATGCAACGCTACAGTACCTCGCGGGGGAACTTTGGTAAAAAAATTCAACACCACAAATTTAATCAGGCACTTGGAAAAGATACACACGGAGGACGTTGGATCGGTGATTGGCACAAAAATCGTGACCGTGTAAAGCCTAGTGTTTTCCTTTCTATGTTTATTGGCATAAAATCACATCTTTCTTATTTTAATCAGGTGGAGGTGACGCCACAGATGACCAGAGCTGTGCCCGTGGTTCCTGTGGCTCCCGTGGTTGCCAGCACCAAGCCAGAGGAGGCCAGCACCGTCCAGGAGGCAACACAGAAGATCAACTAAGCTAAGGAGGCTTTTCTTTCTTCTTCTGTTGCCTCTGACTGCTCCGCTCGTTCTACGCCTCGCACATGTGATTTGTGATCCATCATCAGTTAGTACTAGTGAAGATGAAGTGGCAGATCATGGCACTGGTATTAGATTAGCCAAGGTTCTGCATGGTCACGGTTTAAAATTCCAGCACCAGCTGGCAACAGTGAGTCACTTCAGAAGAGCAAAACTCCTCACTTTGACATGGATAATTCTGACGTAGAGTTTGTCAGTGCTGTGACCAATGAAGAGTGTAACTTCTCTCCCCTTGATGTTGATGTTTGTTTAGACCTTTGCAAAAACTTGAAGATTCATTTGGACCGTGCGAGTTTTCCAATTTCTGATTGCAAAGGCCCATTAGGTTCGCCGTGTACAAATGAGAATGTAGAGGCTGATGGAAACTGCTTCTTCAGAGCCATCAGTCAAGCTGGGACTGGTTTATAGACACAGAAGTGGAAATTCAGGTTGCAGTAGATTGTTTACGATTAGATGTGTACACTTTTATCGATGGTCATGGGTTGAAGTACAGCTCTTGCAAGAAACAATTCTCACATTGTATATATTTATGGATGTATTTGTTTTATATGGAAGCAGTTATATGAAGTTACACATTTGAGATTTAATTTTCAAAACATGCACCAGCAAAGAGTTACCAAAATTCAATATGAAATGTAAAATTCAAAAATGAAAAAGCAATAGCAGAATGCTTTTTCATTTTAAGAACAAAGCTGCATTATTTGACTCATAATTAAAATCATTAATAAATATTCCTATATGCATTTTCATTTTCTTATTCGTGTCGCACCTTTTATGACACAATCAAAAAGAAAACTGAGAGCATTGCTTTTTAATTTTCGTGGTCCTGCCCTGCACAAGAGTTACCACAACTCGAAAATGAAATCGCAATCTCAAAGTAAGCGCGCGGCGCAGGAAAGTGACATCAGCAGCTCTCCACCTGTGGGTATGGCGGTATGACGCCAAGTGTCATTTGCCTCCTGTTATGTGTAAATTCTAATGTTTGTGAATTTAATAAATGTATATATATACTGTATATTTAAAAAAACAAAACAAAAAAAAGGTATAGCGGTATGACACCACTTTGCCATCGTTACTTTTCACGTCATTGAAGTTGCCGGTAAACGAGATTTAAATCGCCGAAAAACGTGGACCACTGACGGATCTCGTTGGTCGGAAAGATTTGAGCATGGCGCACATTGACACAATTGTTCAAACCCTGCTGGATTTAGCTTCCCAGGTGGAGTTGAATAGTGTATCTGAATCTGATGCTCGGGACCGAGTTGAGAAGGTATTCTGCCGTCCCAGATACGGACGCAAACAAGGTTGCCCTAGCCAACCTGTTGTCAGTTATGGAACACCGTGATGCACCAGCACAACATCAAAGCTAAAGCTATTTGTTACATGGGTGGAGTAACAGCTGTTCGGCGTCGGCCACCAGTCCATCCGTCGCAGGATGCGATGCAACGGATCATTGCTTCCGTTCGGCGTCGGCCACCAGTCCATCCGACGAAGGATGCGAAGCAACAGATCAATCCGTCGACTGGTGGCAGATGCTGGTGCGAGATCTGTCAGTGGTCCACGTTTTTCGCCGATTTAAATCTCGATTACCGGCAACTTCAATGACGTGAAAGAAGTAACGATGGCAAAGTGGTGTCAGACCGCCATACCTTTTTTTTCTTTTCTTTTCTTTTTAAATAAATTTAAAAAAAATATATATATATATATACATCTTTCTCTTTTTCACAAACATTAGAATTTACACATAACAGCAGGCAAATGACACTTGGCGTCATACCGCCATACCCACAGGTGGAGAGCTGCTGATGTCACTTTCCTGTGCCGCGCGCTTACTTTGAGATTGCGATTTCATTTTCGAGTTGTGGTCACTCTTGTGCAGGGCAGGACCACGAAAATTAAAAAGCAATGCCCTCAGTTTTCTTTTTGATTGTGTCATAAAAGGTGCGACACGAATAAGAAAATGAAAATGCATATAGCAATATTTATTAATGATTTTAATTATGAGTCAAATAATGCAGTTTCGTTCTTAAAATGAAAAAGCATTCTGCTATTGCTTTTTCATTTTTGAATTTTACATTTCATATTGAATCTTGGTAACTCTTTGCTGGTGCATGTTTTGAAAATTAAATCTCAAATGTGTTTTCCTTTTTCATTTGAATTAAGTACAAGAATGAGCAGTCATGCAGAAGAAAATGAAAATGCAGATTGAATGACTTATTAACCATTTTAATTATGAGTCAAATAATGCAGCTTCGTTCTTAAAATTTAAAAGCATTTCTGCTATTGCATTTTTATTTGGATTATGGTAACTATCTGCTTCCATAGTTACACCTGTGTTACAGAATAGTAAATGCTTCAGCAGAGTTTTATGAGGGTGTTTTTTTTTTGTTGTTGAAAGTGAAAATGTTGTTTTGAAAATGACTGCTTACAGGTCCATCTGTTTACTCTAACCAAGCATTCAGAACGAGTTGTCCAACACCGGTTTAATTTTTCAGGAATTGTTGACTTTAAAGAATCACGTTAATGTTCATTAATTCATGGAAGTGAAGAATAATTAAAGTAAATTTTAAAGTAACCTTGTGCTTCTGTGTTTCTCAATGTTTCAAAACTTTGTTCTGAACATAGTTAAGTTCTTTCACATGGCTACTTTTATTTAACAGCTCTTTGCACACACGACCTTCAGGTCAAAAAGTAAATTCAGTAAATAGCATCACCGTAAGGATTGCGTAATAACAGAAACAAAGGAGTGCAGTAAATAACCAATATCCCTGTGTATTTTTAAAAGGAACACTAGAGATTTAACAATACACAAAATAACAGGAGGTTCACAACAATTTAGTGTCCATTCTCTGGATAGGGTCAGGGGGAGGCGCACTGCAGTGGAATAAGTGTCCATCCTGTGGAGAGGGTCGGGTGGTTTAGAGAGATGCAGTGATGACCTCTCTTAGGTGCAAATACAAGTTCACAGCCTGATACGGATCTGTTGGTGGAGCAAGATGGCCATAAAGATGATACAGAGTTCATAAATATCTGGATTACATGGTACAGCCAGCCGAAAGACACATTCATTTTTGCACAGTTGAATGTGTTCATCTTCAACAGGGGAGAGAAAATCTGTTGTTCGGTCAAGTTCAGGAACAGCATGCGTCACATTAGGCCGACCGATGGGGACGTTTAGGTTTCTTGATGGCCTGATGTTGTGTGCAATCCACACCTGTGCAGTGTCATCCAACTCATCCTGTAGAAAATGTATACATTTAGGAAGAGCTGTGCCAGCAGAACATAAATAAAACACTAAATTACAGCATTCACACATGAGCAACCCCATCCTCTCCCTCCCTCCCTGTCTCTGTTCGTCCCTCCCCCCCTCTTTCTCCCCATCTCTTATCCTCTCTGTTTCTACCCTTCTGTTCCATCTCTCTCCCCTTCCATCTCTGTTCCTTTCCCTTTTCTACCCCTTCTCTTTAGCATTCTTTTTCCTTTCCTCCCGTCTCTGTCTGTCTGTCTTCCCAACACCCACTTTCCCGTTTCTGTCCTCCCTCCCCTCTCTCTCACTCACATACACATGCGCACAAAATGAAAATAAAACATTATTCATGAACTCACCTGTATGGAGGCCCATACAACAAAACTGCAGGAGACTTTTGTCCAGAAACTCGCCATCAAAATGCCCGTTGTCTCTGAGGTCTGATAACAAGGCTAACCAGAACTCCATGCGCTGGCCACGCAGGAAACCCCACCAATATTCAATTCTTTGATTGGCGGTGCTGGCCCCCTCCAAGTAACTATCGAGGGTGTCGTCTGGTTGAACAGGGACGAGGAAACGCTGGAAGCCTCTAACATGGCCATTTTCGGTTCCAAGGTCGCCTCGAACAACTCTAGGGCACCCCCCAAAACGCTGTACCGCTTCTATGTAGCACCCTCCAATTACTTTTGGGTCACTACTTGTTGTGTAAGCTTTGAGCCAGATTATTTTTCTTGAAAAGCCATCGATACATCCATTCACACAAATACCATATGGCTTCAGTTCATCATATGAGTCCAGGTGCCAGATGAAGTTGAGAAGTTTGAGAAGTAATTCCTCCGTCTGAGACGCCCCGCTTGCCTTAATGACACTCCTCTTGGATCCAGTTCCTTCAAAACCAAACGTACAGACTCTTTTCTCATACGCAGTCCATTTTCTCTGCATTTAGCATACATCCACCTATTCCCGTGAAGCTGCCCAAGGTAATGTAGCTGGTTGCTAATGGATTCAAAGAGGATCGCCAGGTCGGAATAGGCTTTGCGTGGCACGAGTCCCCTTGGAATGTACAGCTGCATCCCACTCTAGACTCATCAAACCCGACAAAGAAAACAAATCCTGAGTCACTAAATATTAAGAAGATGATTAAAAGGATTGGTATGTTTGATGTATGGAGGGATTTTCATCCATCCACTAAACAATTGACTTTTTACTCTCACTCTCATTCAGTTTACTCGAGGATCGATTATTTCTTTATGTTCAGAACAGACAGACACAGGGTTTTAGATTGTAGAATTGCTGTTAGCGACATATCAGATCACTCAGGTGTATATGTGAAAATAAATGTAGGTGTCCCACACAAAAACACACTATTTGGAGACTCAACACCTCCCTATTAAATGACACCCGATTTGAAGATTACATGAGGAAAGAAATGAAGGAATATACAGACCTTAACGGTAGCACAGTGACGTCACAGAGTATTTTATGGGATGCTGGAAAAGCAGTATTGCGTGGGAAGATTATAAGTTGGGCATCACAAAGGAAAAAAGAAAAACTTAAACACCTTAACGACTTGACAAGTAAATTAGACTCACTGGAACAGAAGCATGTAGAGACTAACGACCCCACCTTATTGGAACAAATAACCGTAGTAAAATCAGAACTAAATAAGAAACTGAACGACCAGGAGGAACTTACACTTAAGTATATCAAACAAACCCACGATGAAAATGGACCCCGTGCTAAAAAACTCTTATCCATATATAAAGTAATGGACCCGGTCACCAACCAGATGTGTTATAAGCCAGAAGCAATACATAAGTCTTTTGAATCATACTTCAGGAATTTATACACTCAACCCGAATTAGCAGAAGCAGTAACAGTCAATTAATTTTTTGAAATCCCTAGACCTGCCATCTGTTGTCACAGAACAAAATAAGTGCTTAACTACAGAGTTTACAAATGCAGAGGTCGACAAGGCAATTTCTAAACTGAAAACAAGCAAAGCAGCCGGGGGAGATGGACTACCAGCAGAATGGTATAAGACTTTTAGGGACTCTGTGACCCCACTGCTATTTATTAAATTGTTTTAACTATGTCTTAAAAGGTGGCGAGACCCCACCATCTTGGAAACAGGCCATATTATCTGTAATACTGAAACCAGGGAAAGCTAGGACAGATTGCAGCTCATACAGACCTATCTCAGTTTTAAACACTGATTATAAAATTTTCACTTCAATTATTGTCAACACACTAGAAAATATTATCCCTAACCTAATTGACACGGACCAGACAGGTTTTGTTAAAAATAGACAAACACAAGACAATGTTAGGCGAGCTATACATCTGTTACATATAATGAGCAAAGGAAACACAATGTCCTTAGCAATTAGCTTTGACACAAAAAAAAGCTTTTGACTCTGTTCTATGGGAATTTTTATACCTGGTCCTGCAACGTTTTGGCTTTAACAATACAGTTATAAAATGTTTAAAATTCACCTGTGGCCCGGATCAGAATAAATGGCAGTCTTTCAGGTACAATCCGTTTGGAGAGGGGTTGCTGACAGGGCTGCCCACTGAGCCCCATCTTGTTTGCTCTATTTATAGTGCTACTTGTTCAAAAGATTAGGGAAGACCCAGAAATCACGGGAATACTATTCAAGGGGAAAGAATATAAGACATGTTTATATGCAGATGACATCCTGGTGACTTTATCCGACCCAGATACTTGATTTTTACAACCGAATAGATACTTAAAAAATGGTTATTTTACCACAATTGTTATTTCTACTCCAATCGCTACCTGTAGAAATACCCAATAAGAAATTCAGTGAATGGAATCGGATCATTTCTAGATTCATATGGCAGAACAAGAAACCAAGGGTACGCTACAAAACATTACACTTAACAGGGAGGGATGTCACTCCCATGCTTGGAGGACGACTATAAAGCAGCACAACTGCAGTATATAGTCTACTGGTGCAGGGCGGGTTACGATGCAAAATGGAAGGAGCTAGAATTTGACCAACTAGATATCCCACTTCAATTTCTGCTGGGTGAAAAAGCTTTCAAGACTATATACTCTAATAATCTATGTGATGTTATAAAAACTCCCCTAAATATTTGGTACAAAGAGATGAGCAAAGCGCACCTGGAAAAAAAATCTCGGTTATTAAGATGGGTCGAACATGATAGAGTATTCTTGTGTTATTCTTTACCTTGGTTTATATTGTATGATCACTAGTAGCACGTGTAAACTGTTAGAATCCTAGGCTAACATATACGCATCGTATTTCACTTTGTTTTATGGCCTGCCACTGATGTGCTCATCCTCTCCCTGTACAGGATATGAGCTGTGAAATCGGTCAACTATCGTATAGTCGTTGGTTTGTCTCTCTCTGTTCTCCTCCCTGTTCTTTCCTTATCTTATCCCCTCCCAGTCCTGTGTATAAGAGACCTTCTTCCTCCTTCCCACCTCGCACTCGCACTCCCATTTTACTGTGTTTTGTGCCTCGGAGCTCCGATCCCTTTTTTTATTGTTTGTTCATTAAATTACTTATTATCCCAGTATTCCTGCATCGGCATCTTCGCTCTTTTCCACAACAATTTGGCGTCACGAACAGGATTGCTGGAGACCTGTCAGTGGAACTCTGGGACGTTGAGGGCCCGGGACCAGGAACGGAGGAAACTCCTCGTTCCCCCTCTACCTCGAACCAAGCATTCAGAGATGAGAGGATCGGCGTCTAAGAGTGGATCTGATCGGCTTCACGTCTATCCAAGCGAACCTGGAAGGGAAGTGCTGATTCAGAGATCGGGTGAGAAGTAATTGTTCTTGTCTCAGACATATCAGTCACCAGTGGGTTGTTTTCCTTGTCGTTTACGAACGGTCCCGGGGCAGGACGGAGCGCATACGTTAACCGTGCCTGTCAGGTCGGTGTTGATTCTGAATCAACACTGAAATTCCCGCTCCACAAGTGAGCCGGAAGCTTCTGGTAGGTAAACTACCAGAGGGGTGAGTTTTTTCTCCACCTTTTTGCTACAGAGTAAGAAAAAGGGGTGCACGGGGACGCCTGTGTATTTTCTGACTTGGAATTTTGTGAAAACTTAGTGAAAAGTCAGAGTAATAAGTCTAGCTAGACAGTGCTGGGGAAGAACCAGAGCAAAGTGGCTGCTGCTGTTCCCCAGGGGGGACCAATTGTGGACGACATGAGGAAAAAATATGGTCCAGATTGTCTTGACATGTTGGGAATTTGGGTTGAAAAGTATGATTTCCCAGCAGGAGGATCACTGAGTTTGGAGGAATTGAGAAACCTCCGGGATAAATTGAAGATAGCAGAGGGAAAGGTTACAAAAAAGAAAAAAACTATATATGCAATATGCAATTCAGATCATCAAAGATCATGAAAGGTGTTTTTCATTTTGGAAAACTGAAGCAGAAGTCAGGGACAGGAAACAAGTAAAAAAAACAAAAACAAACGTGTGAACAGCGCTGGGCGCTGGAGCACAGGGGTGACAGAGATAACGGCAGAGGGTGCACACACTCACACACACTCCCCAGAGGAGGGAGAAAAGGAGCCGCTCACACACGAGCATTCAAATGCACCAAATGTCTGTATCCTTCTCTTACAGGCCCGAGGGACCCTCTCCTGGACATGCCTGTCTTCCCTCCTCCCGCCTGCCCTCATCCAACGCTACCACCGTACAACCCTGCGCACTCCAGCACCGACGCCGCAGCGTCGCCACGTTCATCAGGACTGCCGTCAACCAAACGGCCAGCCTCATCACTGCTTTCAGACAAGGGCTGCTCCCCCAGATCGCCAAAGCAGTTAACAGAAGCTGCTGCGTGGGGATTGAAGATGCCCGGCTGACAGAGGTCCGACGTCATGCAGTGCACGCTGAGAGGCTTCTGCAGGAGGCCAGCGATGCAGAGGACAAGAAGATAAAGCGTGCCTCCCTCACCATGATGAAGCACCTCAGTGACACGGCGAGACGGCCCTACAGGAACAACGACAACCGACGAAGGGCGTCTAGCGGAGACAGAGGCGAAAAGGGGGCGTGCCACATCTGCGGCCGAATGGGTCACTGGGCCAGAGAATGCCCTGACAAAGGAAGACACCGCGGGCAGAACCATGCCCACCGCAGCCAAGAGAGTGATCGCGAGGGCCGGAAAAGAGGATCCAACTTAGAGCAGCTGAGGGGGGAGAGTGGAGTGCGGGACACGGCATGGACCCGGCGAGACGGACCCCCGGCCTACAGCGTCTTCGCAGGGAAGTGATGCACACACACACATGCAACACGCTTCTTGCAATGAAGAAATGCTTGCTGTCCCCTCTAACTTCCCTTTCCCCTGCAGACACGTACACTGATTCATATTCTGATGTTGATTATTCGGAAACGTATACTGATTTACATGTTGATGATGATTTTTCTTCTGACAATGATTTAGGTTCGACTGATTGCTCTCAGCCTGACGGTGAGACATGCATTGACACTGACACAGAGTTCGAGGTTGATTTATGTGACCAAATTTTGAGCACCATTGACAGGTTTAGAACGTCGTCACGTGCCGCCTCCTCCCACATACACGTTGTATAAAGAAGCTGCTTTTGAGAAACTGCCACGGGTCACTTTTAGAATTATGGGTAAAAATATCAAGTTCCTAGCCGATAGCGGAGCAACATTGTCGCTCCTTCGTGCAGAAGAACTTCCCCAGTGTAAAAAAAAAAAGTGGGAGATATGTTTATTCTGTCGGGGCAGCTGGAACGAAGAAGAGAGAGCCTCTCACCACTCCACTTACTTGTATTGACTACGGCGACGAGACATGCACATCACAAAACCAAATTAAACACAGCTTTGTATTGTCAGAAGTGTGTCCGATGAATTTGTTGGGAAGAGATTTGCTTCTAGCCATGGGCATGAATCTCATCTCCACCCCCGACGGGTTGATTGTTGCCAGGTCGTTATCTTCCTCGACCTTGGCTCAAATTCCTAAGCCTCTCTTGCATGTCTATCAGTGGTTGCTTCCCCTCGAGGCCCCAGAAGAATTGATAGTGGCGGCTAACGATAAGGTGCCGGGTGATGCTCACTTCATGAAAGATCCCAATTTGCACTGCACAGCCAGTGCAACTTGTGAAAGAAACCGTGTGTTTGAGAGTGAGTTTTTTTTTTTTTTTTTTCCAAGCGTGAATGATGACCTCTTTGTTTCTACATTGTTTTGGGGCCCCCAACGATGCGTTGCCTCTGTTTCACTCACACCAGTGCATTTCTTTTTTTTCTGTCCGTGGGTCTACCCCACACATTTCACTTTCCAAGAGTCCAGGCGATGAGTGGAAGGACCTAGGTCCGTTTTTGACGAAATGCCTGTCGACCAAAGACTGGCACCGAAAGGAGCGGGGACATTTTTACTCCCCCACCCTGAATGTGCATAAGACTGATTTTCCACTGGAAACACAGGCTCTTCGCTGTCTGCACCTGACAGAGACACGTGACAGCGAGCGCCACAACACGAGTTTTGCATGTTTCACTGACACATCGCAGCTGCCCGAGGAACTGAGTGAGGTTCCCTCCTCACTGTGGGCTGCTCACAAATACGATGTGGGACTGATCAAAGGTGCCGAACCGGTGAAGATCACACCCAAAAGTGATATTCGGCCCAACCAGCCGCAAAATCCTCTGAAGCCAGAAGCTGTTGAAGGGATCACTCCTGTTTTTGATTCTCTTCTCGAAGCAGGTGTCATTGTCCCATGCCCCGACTCGCCAGTGCGCACGCCCATGTTCCCTGTAAAAAAGGCCAGAGCTCCTCCTCAACGTGATGACTGGAGGTTTGTTCAACATTTGAGAGCAGTTAACGCTGCTGTCCACGCCAGGGCACCGAACGTGCCCAACCCACACACGACTGCATAGCAGAGCTAGACACAATTTTCTCCCCCCGACCTGACCTGACCTGACGAACCCCTTGCTAATAATAATAATAATAAACTTTTATTTGTACAGCGCTAAATCACAGCCAAAGGAGTCTCAAAGCGCTTTATACAATCAGAGAGAACCAACCGGGCCGTGCTAATGCTGATTTTGTTTTCTACGCAGATGGTTCAGCATTCCGGGACGACATAGGCGCCAACAGAGTTGGTTACGTAGTTGTCTCCGACTCGGAGGTCATCTGCTCTGACTCCCTTCCATGTCACCTCTCAGCACAAGGGGCAGAGCTGGTTGCGCTAACTGAAGCGTGTAAATTTGCAGAGGGCAAGTCTGTCACAATCTACACAGACTCCCGTTATGCGTTTGGTGTCGTTCATGACTTTGGGGCACTGTGGAAATGCAGGGACTTCCTCAAGTCAGACGGGAAGCCGGTGTTGAATCATGTGCTTATTGCTGACCTCTTGCGAGCCATACTTTTGCCCTCCCAAATAGCAGTGTGTAAATGTTCTGCTCACACTAACCTTTGTGACCCTGTTTCCCAGGGCAAAGTCCGCTGCAAGGCAGCCTGCACCCTCGTCAGCCCCGATGATGACAGCCTCATTTGAGGAGGCTGATGCATCACTGGCTGAAATGCAGTCCCTCGCCACAGCGAAGGAGAAGGCCGCTTGGCACTCCGCCGGCGCATGCTGGGACCACGTTACTGACATTTGGGTGGGACCAAACGGTAACCCGTGTCTGCCAAAACATTTATTTTCACATTTCGCTAAATTGACGCACGGTTTAGACCATGTGTCAAAAGGGGGGATGTTGGAATTAATTAATCAATTTTGGTTCACTAGAAGGTTTTCAGTCGTAGCACAGAAGCATTGTGAAGCGTGTTTAATCTGCCAGTGGAGTTGTTACAACACCTCAGTTATTGCTTTTGCCACTTCGATCTCCAGCTGTGTACCGGGGAGCCCCTTCACATTTAGGCCATCCATGTTCAGCACAAACTCTTCTCACATTTCTTGCAGAGGAACCTCTTGTCCTGCCACTTTCCAGCGATGTCCGCTCAGAAACTTGTGAGGATGCCTTGCCTTGTCTTGCCATGTGAAAAATGATTTCCGAGTAGGGTTCCAGAGACATTTCCAATGAACAATTAGCTTTTCTCCTACAACCAGTGAGCAAATCTGCAGCGCTCTGCCTGAGTCAACACGAGCCTCTAACTTGCTGATCTCGTACCTCCGTCCAAAGACCAGGGTAAAACGCACTGTTTTTTGTCTTTGTGTTTTAGTGATTTTATTTTTTGTTCTTAAAACTATAAAAATAGAATCAAGCCATTTTCAAATTTTCTTGTATTTAATATCACACAGTTAAAAGGAAAAATGTCTCATATTTCATATTTGTTTTTTTTTCATTGTAAAACGAAAAACAAATTAGCGGCCGTTTTTGGTTTTTCAATCCAATGACCAAAACATACTCGGACCATAATGGACTTATTGGTGATTTTATTTATGAGTCAACTAATGCAGCCACGTTCTTAAAATGAAAAAGCATTTCTGCTGTTGCTTTTTCATTTGGATTATGGTAACTGTCTGCTTCCACACTCCAGTGGTTCTGCACATTAGTATAAATAGAGTGATTCTCTATCATGACATCACAGGACGGCGGCACACTGACTCATTCCATGAACCTGGACACTGATGATCCAGACTTTGGACCAGATGAGCCAACAGGCCACAGTGGAAACGGGTCAGAACATGGGAGTGGCTGCTGAAAGTATACAGGTAGGTGGCGCTGTCATCCCAAGTTGTGTGGTGTGGAGGATCGGGGCCAAAGTTCCAGATGCTCACAGATGTGACTGTGGATTCAGGAGGAGTGTTTGAAGGCTGGACTCCCAACAGTGATTGGCTGCTGAGGACCTCTCAATCACAATCAGGTTTTTTAGTGGCTGTGAGATTGAAAGTGAGATTGCATTGTCCAGGGAGGAGGACAGCAGTCAGTCATGTTTCACCTCCAGTCAACACGCAGTGGTTCACATGAAGGTCCAAGAGGCCTACAGACCTACACAGAGTCTGGATGTGGCAGCACAGTGGCATCATTGTCTTTGTTGTGTTGTTTGGTCATTGTGATCCAATGTCATGTGAGAGAAGGACGAGTGCAGTTCTATTGGAGTGAGTTGCTTACAAATACAGATCGCACGATTTCTATCCCCATTGTTAAGTGGGAAAGAGACCTGTCTCTCCAGCCTCACTCTAATTTCTGGAGAACAATCTGCCTGAACACCTTTTCACTGATAAAACAACCTATTCTACAATTAATACATTTTAAAGTACTCCACAGGATCCACTACACTGGACAGCGGATGTTTCAGATGGGCATGACCGCCTCTCAGACCTGCTCACACTGCACAGTTAATGTCCCAGATAATTACCTACACGCTGTATGGCATTGCCCACCAGTAAATAAATTCTGGCACGTAGTATGCAATGATCTATCAGCACAGGTTGGTTACAACATCACAGCCACTCCTTCTTTTTGTCTCTTAGGGGACCTCAGTGATATCACATCAGATAAGGCAGAATCTCGCATGCTGATCACCTCCTTATCTATCGCTAAGAAAACAATCCTCACAAACTGGAAAACAAAACAACACCTGCACATTGCACAATATAGCAACTTACTGTTAGACCACACCTCCTTGGTAGGAATGTCTGCTTCATCCTATAACTAACTAGTAATCAATCAATAGCTGAGGCTGCTGGTTGATGTGGGCAGCCGTGGTCGTGCTGCCGCGGGCTGGGTGCGGTCTGGGGGTGGGGGTGGGGGGGTGTTGGGCGTGGGAGGTTCGGCTGCTTTGCGGGTTGGTTTTTTTCCCTAAATTTTTAATTAATTTATTTATTTTCTTCTGTTTCGGGGGATTTGTGTCTTGGGTGGTCGCTGCCCGGCCTTCTGGCCTTAAGACCCTCTCCAATCTTAATTGCATTATAGACACTTTGGAACTGGGGGGGGTGGTTCGTGCACTGCGGCCGCCGCCCTGCTCAGCAGCAGTGTGGTTGCCCCAGGGCCTTACCACCCTTCCATTTTAAACGCACCATAGTTCAACACACCAGCAAGTGCACATATACACACACTGACACCCCTACACACAGTGGGGTCGGCCTGCTAGCGGGGGCGGGATCCGGCATCTTTCCCACTCTGGATGGGCCCTGTGCAGTCCGGTGCCCCTGGGGTGCGAGACCGGCTGGGCCTATGGGGACCTCGCCACTTGCAGCGATGCGCCATACTGGGTCCGTAGGGGGGGGGCATCTGGGTGCCCGGGCCTGCCTTGGGTACCGATCCTCCCGGTGGGTGAAGGGGCTGGGTCCTGTCATGGGGATGAGTCCGGTCTCGCTTGCCCTGGGGGGCCACTGTCCGGAGGACGGGCTCTGCTGTCAGTTCGCCCCGGGTGGTGTCCCTTCTCCTTGGGGTATCTGCCTCCCTGTCATCTTGCCCTGGCTCCTCGTGGGGCGGGTGCCCTCCGGTCCGGGGGCCTGCTGCTCCGGGCCTCTTCCTGGCCGGCATTGCGGCGGGTGTGCCGTGTCCGGGCCCCCCCGCCCTGGGCTCGTCGCTGGCGTGGGGCGGTTGCGGCCTCGGAGGCCGCACTAATTGGCAGCCTACTTCCAGTGACGTACTTAAACACACCCACTCCCACATTCAGGTACACACACCACCACATCCACACACACACACACACACACACACACACACACACACACACACACACACACACACACACACACACACACACACACAGGAGCAGCAGCTTGAATTGGCTGAGAGCTAAATATCTTCTTATCTTACTGGGTGTAAAATGAATCTGTCCATTTTTTAAATGTCGAAATTTAACATTTGGTTTCTATTTTTTCCGATATTATTTCTGTCAAATTCATTTGAATCAACAGAAGAAGAAAATCAGTGTGTAGTTCAAACTTTGTGCGTCTTTGTGTTCAGTTTTTCTGCTGTAGTTGTGCTTTTCTTTTCATTCCAGATGAATTCCACTCAATTTCCTTTTCAAACCTTGTAGGTGTTGAGTGAGCTGCAGCGCCCCCTGGCTACAAGTTTAATACTTTGACTCTGCCGACCGAGGTAAAAAAACCAACAAACTCTGACACTTTGCTGAGGACCTCCTGGAGGAGCTGAAGGTGCAGAACCTTCTCAGGCCTCTCTGAGGAGGAACTTGCGGCTGTCGGTCCTCTGCTGCCCCCTGCTGGTCACACAGCACCTCCGTTTGCACCTCCGTTTGTCTGTTCAGCACATATTTAATTTTTTAATGGCTCTATAAACGTCACTGATGAGACGATTTTATGATTCCTGCAGTTAAATTTTTTTAATTCCAAATCTGCAAAAACCTTCTGATCAATGAAGACAGAGTTGATTAAAATGATTTCAAAATTGACCCGTTTGAGAAAAGCTGCACTGTGGCATTGTTTGCATGTTGTTTTAGCTCTCAGTGGCTTCATTTCGCATTTTTCTTAAAAGTTTCATTTAGTGGTCCATTGTGGTCAATGGGACACTGAACATCCGCTTTGTGTGCCCGAGTTTTAAGAGGATCAGGTGCGGACATTTTAGCATTTAAATTATTATGGCTTATTAGCATAGGTACGTAGTACCTCACCTGTCCGTTCTTTTTACAGCGCTTCCTGAACACCTCACCGGCACACAACAGCCGCCTGCTAGCACAAAGCTGCGCAGAGCCTCCTCGTTGTTCTCCTCACCTGGAGGACGCTTGGTGATCAAGACCTGTGGCCCAAAACTCGGTCCTATAAGATAAGTGCAGGAACACTGCCGCTTCGCCCGCACTTGATTGTGCTAGCCGCCCCGTACAGACGGTGGACGGTGCATGTTGCTTCCGTCCCGCCTTGGTTTTACTTGTTGTTTTTCCGTTCTCGTTGTGTTTTTCTTCGTTTGCTTACGTCGCCACTGCTGACCCTCAGACAGCAGACGTTACACTATCAAGTCGCCGGTCCAGCTACAGTGGTGTGCGTGCGTGTATGCGTGTGCGTGGTTGGTGGGAACTTGGTTGGTGTGTGTGTGTGTGTGTGTAATTGCATTGTTTGTTTGTTTTTCTTGCTATTTCAGTACATTTGACAGATTTTAGGGAACTTTTAGTAACCAACTGTTTATCTTTTCTTTTGTAGTCGCTGAGAGCTGCTGGTTGTGGCGGTGTCCCGGGTGGTGGGCCCCTTCGAGTGCTGTGACCCGGGATTGTGGTTGTTTTCTTCTTTTTTTTTGCACTTCACTTTCTTTGCAGGTGTGTCACGTGTGAGTGGGGTGTTCCTTGTTTTCTTTGGTTCCTCCCCCGTTTGGCCCCCTCATCGGTAAGCCTCAGTTTCTACAAAGAATAAGGAGCTCAGTAGCTCCGTTTTAAGTGTTGGTCTGTTTGTTCCTTTTATTTTTAAATGTTGAATAAAAGTTGGTTTGATATTTTAAACATTCTGAACCACGTCTCCTACTCCTTCCTCGTAGAACTTACCTGTGTGCCTAATTATTACTTTTGTGTTTAGTAGAACTCCCTGGGTGAAATTCCCAGGGTGGCGTTGTCGGTTCCTTTTCATTTTGTTAAATTCCCAATATTAAATCTTGCTTTATCAGATAGCCATAACCACTCTCATCGCCACAGGATATTTGAGTCATACTGTCGTGTCTACTTCCCAGTCTCAATAAACATGTTCACCACTGCTGCTTCTTAAATGGAGGTTTGTCGGGGTTTTTCCCTTTTTAGAAGCAAGCCACATATTTTGTGTCTTTCCACCACAAGACATTGGCTTTTGTCACTCTCTTCGTCGTATTGGGAAAAAGTGGCATATCGGACTTTCCCGCCGCGAGTCGCTCGTCAACATACTGCTGTGAAAGAGGGGTGACGTCACAGAACGCGAGGTGCATTTAGGTGCTGCTGCGTAAAACGCAAACATTTTCCTGGGCAAATATTCATTTGACAGACGTAAACGAAGTGAAATATGACTTCAATTTAAGTTTGTTTTAGTTTGTTTTTATAAACACACAAAAAAGTTTGAGTTAGTTATCGTTTTTGAAAAAAGTTCTTGACTTCTACTTTAGAGATATTGATGACGAGTTGTTGTATATAAACGGTGTGACTATGTGGTTCGGCAAGCGGTGGTGCTGTCTGTACATAGCTTAGCAAACAGCTAGCGCTAGCACCCCCTTTCAATGCCAGAGTGAAAAGATACACACGGAGTGTTATGACCCACGGGTGGGTCTAGGTGCCTCTATCTTTGTGTCTGTGTGTGTGTCTGGATGTCGGCTGCTGATTGGACGCGCCACGGCTGAGAAGGAGGAGCAGTCGAGCCAGCCTGACGGTCGTCCCTCCTCCGCTCCCAACTCTGCAGTTAGTCACTTCTGAAATGGTGTTAGAGCACGCAGCCGTAGGTAGTGATGGCCGATCGAGGCTTTGTTGAAACTTCGACACTTGTTTCAAAAAATGGTTCATTACTTGAGGCTTCAATGACACAGTGCTCGAGGAGGTCATCTAGTGCTCAATAAAATGAAGTGCAATGGAAACGTGTTCATTGTTTCATAGGTTGTTTGGGATTTGATTCGCCATGCATTTTTGTTGGACAACACTACATGCTTGTATGGTTCAATGCTGACACAATAAAATAAAAATGAAAAATAAAGATGTAAAAATGTCTCTTTTTTGGCACGACTGATTGTAGTAGACTATAGCTCTTATACTTAGCCTGACAGTTTGTGCAATGAATTATATTATATCCTAAAACAAGACTAAATAGCCCATAGTTTAAAAATATGTTCAATAGTAAGTGTTCAGTGGGTCAGATGTCAAATGTGATCTATTTAAAATGTAGAATAGATGAGCTAAATAACACGTATATAATACACATTGATGGGAATTGAACCGTCGCCTCAGTCTTGCAAGTCCAAGATTGTCATAATGTACCACAGACCCAAATCACACTCCCTTTTTTCATCGAAGCTGTTTGAGTAGCGTTAGCACACCGTGATTCCTCATCAACTACAGGCCTACACTTCAAATAATTATGAGAAAAATCCAACGTAAAGAGAGCACTTCCATTAGGAAATAGTCAACATGAAATTTCGTCTTCTACTGACACCTGCTGGTCAAATTGAATAGTTGCAAATATTGTGAACAAGTTGTCATCTAATTCTAATCCTAAACAATATGGCCATTCCAAGTCAAGTATTAAGACAATTAATCAGGTTTGTACTGCTTGATTGAACACATTCATCCCGTTCCAGTGCACTAAAACCCACTTCCCTTCAGGACCGTGTCAGCGAAGCCAAAACTTCCTTGAGTGACGCTGTTTCCCAGCATGCAATGCGAGCTAGCGATTCACAATACTATTTCATCACAAACATGGATGTAAAAAATAAAAAGGGAAAAGGGGAAAAATGAAACTTCAGGAACACCAACCATTGCAATACAAGCAGAACTGGGCCGAAGTTTTATATTATGTACACCATAATACAGCCTTCTGGTGGACAAGCCATACTATTTAAGCCGTGTCCTCCTATGGCACTTCCGTGGGTGGAAGCTCATCGTAGAGGTCTCGTGCTGGTTGCGCGTCACTCCACTGATCACCTCGGGTCCCTTGCAGGGGATCTGCAGGGTATCTGTTTCAAGTGAGTATATGCAATATATGGGTCAATGTAGTCAGTCATAACAAGAGAAGCTTGCTGGCAAAAATAATGCACTACAAGTGGCTGTCACACTTTCTTTTTGTTTTGTATGAGCATTTAAAAAAAAACAACATAATAATAATATGGATTTTGACAATGTATGTTTTGGAGTTCAATGAAAGAGGTTAATATATATATATATATATATATATATATATATATATATATATATATATACATAGTCAGCTGCTTTCAGTTGACATATTAAATCTATTATGATATGGAACGATAGTTCATAATGTACGTGTTACTTGTTTTGCAGATAAGGTGTACCCTATTTCTTGTGCTCCTGGTTATTTTAAAAGGCAGACAAGAACGTTGTTTGCTGTTGGAGGGCTACAACAACACTTCGATGCTACGCTTTGTGCCGTCGCTACGGACCCCAATCTCGTTCTTGTTGGATTCGGGTTCGGAGCAGACTGGTGGGAGAGTTTGTGTACAGGTTTTGCAAAGGAATGGTGTCTTCAGTTATACACACGCTCATTAAAGAGCCGACCGTGGAGGAAGCTGGTGCCGCTGCACGCCGTTTCCAGCAGAATAACAGCGAAATTACCAAAATAAAAAGAAATCAGGAAAACATGTCTTTGCTGTGCTTTTATTTACAAAGTTAAAATTCTTCTAACTTACAAAAAATGTGAACGAAAAGGTAGAAATATAAATACGAAGGAATACGTATTTGTTCAGGGGTGCGCAAAGCCGGAGCCCTGCATTTGCTGCGCTACCCTTTTTAAAAAGGTCTCCGTTGCGCGTTATTTTAATATGTCCATCTCTTTTAGAAGAGAACGCATCGCCCCGGTCTCATCCTCTCTCCAAATGTCAACATTCTTATTCGCGTTTGCCAGGTTGTTTCGCGCTGTCTGTTTTGTTAGACGACGTAGTTGTGCGGTCATGAGTTGCGAGAGCGAGGCGTGGCGCATGCGCACTCGCATTGTCCAGTGCGATTAAGGCGTATCCATGGCAGAGAAATTCGAATTCCAATTGCATTATCTGGGTGTCTCAATCGGAGTTCTCCGATTCCAATCGGAGTTCTCAAACTCCAATCATAATCGGAGTAAGGTGTTTACACGCACGTGAGTTCTCCGATCATAATCGGACTAAGGCAATAATTCGATTTTCTCTAGTGCCATGTAAAGGCACTGAATGTAGTGGTTCAGACCAGACGCGAACAGGCGCGCGGCTCGTGCCATTCATTTCAATGGAAGCGGAAGCGCCACGAAGCGGAGCGCCGACAAATTTAGCGAGCGAGGCTCCAACTGGTTCACACCAGACGCGAACAGCTCCGCGACGGTCGACAAGCGCTTCTGCTCAGCTGCAGTCTTTTTTTCACTCCCACTTGAGCTTCTTTTTTTTTTCTTTAAAAAAAATTTAATAAAAAAAATCATTTTCATCATCGCCCCCCCTCACCCCGGAGCCAGCCTGCTCCGTAGCTTACTTTTGTGTGTGTAAATAAATAGAAACACGCACTCAGGTGTCCATCTCAAGACAAGACCTCTTTCATAATGATCATTGACGTCATTGATGTGTGTGTGTGTGTTTAATCTCTCTCGCACTCTGATACAATGTACTGACAAATATAACATACAAATATGATATATGATCGAATTTATCGTTCGCTTTTTATTTTGAAATGAGTTTATGTTGAAAATTCACCGGATTTTCTCGTTTTTATTGAGTGACTTCCTGTACTATTGACGAGGATCGCTCGCGGCTCGCGCACGAAATAGAGCAGACGCCGAAACAACAAATGCATGCCGCGAGCCGCGCGCCTGTTCGCGTCTACTGTGAACGACCACATTGATTAACGTGGGCGCCGAATGGAAGCGCTCATTAAATAAAGAGATCCTGCAGGGTCCCAATTTGACAAGTACACTGCTCGGTGTGCTGCTTCGTTTTCGCCAAGGCCCTGTAGCATTCATGACTGACATTGAGGGAACGGAAGAGTTTCCAACCGGGATGTAAACTTCTTATGCTTCCTCTGGTGGCCAGATGGGGACATTACAAAGGACCTACAAGAGCACAGGATGCTGGTCCACATCTTTGGGGCAGTGTCATCCCCAAGCTGTGCTTCATTCGACGACAATCAGCATGACTTCCCAGCCGAGGTTATAAACACTGTTTGTCAAAATTTCTACGTGGATGATTGTCTAAAGGCCGTCAGCACGGTGGAACAAGCAATACATCTGTACCAGCAGCTAACAGACCTGTGCGGTAGAGGTGGATTTAAGCTCAATAAGTGGGTGAGCAATCATCGCTCGGTGCTGGCCGCCATTCCTGAAGAGCAGAGAGCTAAAGAGGTAAAAACACTTAACCTTGACAGAGACCAGCTCCCTATGGAGAGGGCCCTTGGAGTTCAGTGGGATGTACAGCAAGATACATTCACATTCAGCATCAGAACCAAGCTGGGATGGGATGAGGAAATCCCTCAGGTCATGGTACATCCCATATATAGTTTTTCAAGCGCCAAACTACAACAAAGGAACTCATCTATAACAAATCTACAACCTTGTAAGGGCAAAACCTACTTGTTTTAATTCTGATTAATAAACTAAAGCTTATTCGATTATCATTATGTTGTTTTTTTTAAACGCTCATACAAAACAAAAAAAGTGGAGGGAGAGTAGTCTGAATCGGGTTCTGGAGCATTGCTCTACCTCATCCATCGCACTCATGAGCGTCACATCCACTTGTAGTGCATCATTTCCGCCAGCAAGCTTCTCCTGTTAGACCTTCCCCGAGGTGGTTGGTGGGGTGACGAGCACCCAGCACGTGACCTCTACGATGAGCTTCTACCCACGGAAGTGCCATAGGAAGACACGGATTAAATAGTATGGCTTGTCCACCAGAAGGCTGTATTATGGTGTACATAATATAAAACTTCGGCCCAGTTCTGCTTGTATTGCAATGGTTGGTGTTCCTGAAGTTTCATTTTTCGTCCCTTTTTATTTTTTACATCCATGTTTGTGATGGAATAGTATTGTGAATCGCTAGCTCGCATTGCATGCTGGGACAAAACGTCACTCAAGGAAGTTTTGGCTTCGCTGACACGGTCCTGAAGGGAAGTGGGTTTTAGTGCACTGGAACGGGATGAATGTGTTCAATCAAGCAGTACAAACGTGATTAATTGTCTTAATACTTGACTTGGAATGGCCATATTGTTTAGGATTAGAATTAGATGACAACTTGTTCACAATATTTGCAACTATTCAATTTGACCAGCAGGTGTCAGTAGAAGACGAAATTTCATGTTGACTATTTCCTAATGGAAGTGCTCTCTTTACGTTTCTCATAATTATTTGAAGTGTAGGCCTGTATCTGCACACAATTTGGAATTCGTCCCAGCGCCCTGAGCTGTAAATTTGGACGGTGTAAAATGAAAATGGCCATCTGCAGCAGAATGAAAGTGAGATTGCATTGTCCAGGTAGGAGGACAGCAGTCAGTCATGTTTCACCTCCAGTCAACACGCAGTGGTTCACATGAAGGTCCAAGAGGCCTACAGACCTACACTGAGTCTGGACGTGGCAGTACAGTTGGATCATTGTCTTTGTTGTGTTGTTTGGTCATTGTGATCCAATGTAATGTGAGAGAAGGACGAGTGCAGTTATATTGGAGTGAGTTTTTTAGTGTGTAATAGAAGTTATAATGCAGAGTCTGTTTTTATGAAATGTTCTATCACCTGGCATCCATCCATTCATCCATCCATCCATCCATCTTCTACTGCCGTATCCGGAGTCAGGTCTCGGGGGCAGCAGCCTCAGCAGAGACCCCCAGACTTCCCTGGACCCAGTCACCTCCTCCAGCTCCTCCAGTGGGACCCCAAGGCTTCCCAGTCCAGCCCAGAGACCTGGTCAGCACCACTGTGACTCCCTGAGTCCCTGCTGCTCAGGTGAGGCTTCAAAGATCTGGCTGCACCTGATTGGACGGTCGTGGAGGATCTCCTTGGTCTTCTTGGTCTTCTTGGTCTCCAGCTGTTTGACCTCATGCTCTCTGTTGACCTCCTCACTCAGTCCCTCAGTGATGTAGAGCTCAGTGTAGATGCTGTTGAGGAGAGTTTGATTTCCTGCTTCTTCACCTTCAGTCACACGTTCACATCTCCTCTCCAGACTGATCTTCTGCTGCTGTAGAAGCTCCTGCAGACCACCAACCTCTGGAGCTGAGAGAAGGTTGGAGAAGAAAACATCAGTGTGACAGTGTGAGCATCATTTTCTGTCCACGACTTGAAGCTGAAAGCATCCAAACTCCATTTTTCAGCTGATGTGGTGAAGCTGCTGTTGTCTGACTGTTTGCTCTAAATGTCCTCCAGTGGATCTTCTGACTGGAGGTCCTGACCACGGTTATAATAGTTAACGAAAACGAACAAAATAACGAAAACTTCAATTGAAAAAAACAATTATCACGTTGCCAGGGGTTAGGATTTTGGTACCTGCCTCATTGGGCTTCGAAGCGAGCAGAGCTGAGACCATAAGGGTGACGTAGCAACGTTCAGGACACTGATTGGCCAAAGGCAGTCTTTCACGAAAGACCAAAACCGCCATTTTTAAATGCCTCGCGTGTGGATTTTTACATTAACACGTATTAAGAACTGAAAAGCTTATGAAACTGTACCATGGGTGAACAAAGAACTACAGACGTTTCTGTTCTCTGTGGCCGAAGAAAAAGCACAATGCAGACAGTTGTGCAGAAAGTTTAGTGTTAGCTAAAATATCGGGCACACAGACGTACTTATTATGTATACATTTCTTTCCATTGTAACAGGTCACTACAAGATCTGCAATCCATTACCTAGAATTGGTTTTCCTTAAACTGATGTACAGGATTACTAATCTGACTTTGATGGGCAAATTTGACAACAGAATACAATTATGAAGCACTAAAACACAGGACCACAAAACAATTAAATGCATGATGAAATAATGATATGCTTTGTTAAATGAAATAAAATGGCATTTTCAACTAAGCAATAAAATAGTCGGTGGTGCAGTGGTTAGCGCTGCCGCCTCACAGCAAGAAGGTCGTGGGTTCGATTCCGGGGCCTGGACCTGGGACCTTTCTGTGTGGAGTTTGCATGTTTTCCCTGTGTCTGCGTGGGTTCTCTCCGGGTTCTCCGGCTTCCTCCCACACTCCAAAAACATGCATGTGAGGTCAATTGAACGTTCTAAATTGTCCGTAGGTGTGCATGTGAGTGTGAATGGTTGTTTGTCTCTATGTGGCCCTGCGATGAACTGGCGACTTGTCCAGGGTGTCACCCTGCCTTCACCCGAAGACAGCTGGGATAGGCTCCAGCAGACCCCCGTGACCCTGAATAGGAATAAGCGGGTATAGAAGATGAATGAATGAAATCTTTATTGAATGAATGACACATTTTATTTCACTCGTGGTTTATGTAATTATTATTTTTTGCTCCATAGCGTTCATGATTCAGCATTACATGTAAAGCGTGATGAATTGCATGAAAAGAGAGAGCACTCGCTGATAAATTAACATGGTGTGCTGTTTAATTCCATGAGGACGACAAAATATTTGCAAATTTGTGTTAGCTACACACATCGACAGGTGCAAGAGAAAGGGAGGAACTTTCAGGGAGGAACTTTCAAGATCGTTGAGTTTTTATTTTTTATTTTTTTTAGTTCTGATGAAATAAATAGACCAATCATTTTCATCACTTTGTCTGCTTTCCAAAGAGAGTTGCTTCAAAGAATTATCATTTATTATTCAGTGGCACATTGCTCACTTGTTTAATACACAAATAATAGTATATTAATATAATAATACTATTTTATTAATATAATGATAATAATAATAATAATAATAATAATAATAATAATAATAATAATAATAATAATAATAATAATAATAATCATCATCATCATCATCATCATCATCATCATAATAATCATCATCATCATCATCATCATCATCATCATCATCATCATCATCATTATTATTTCTAAAATTTCCAAACAACAATCGTCAGTTGTTCCGTAAAAAATACATTGATTTCCATGTTGAATTTTGTACGGTTCGTGAGCGCGCACGTCTGTCAGTGAAGGTCTCCACACTGACACAACTGCGCATGCTCTATTATCCCAACAATGCGGAAGTCAAAAAGTTTTTGGGAGCCATGCGCTGGGTGAGCAACTTCATTGAAAGGAATGGGACACCATCTTGGACTCTGGGGGCTTGCCGCACTGTCACGCAGGTTTTGACGTTGAGGGCCGGCGACGCACAGGTATGACGTGAATGATTGACAGCTACCATTCGTTCCCGTTAGCGAGAGGATTAAAAACAAACAGACACCATTATGGCATCAAAAAGGAGTTATCCCAGCGGTGCGGAAAAACGGAAGGAAAAGAAAACTGATCAAGAAAAACTTGCAAAGGGGAAAGGTAAGTTATTTGTTTGTGATATGGGCTGGAGAGGTGGAGGTGAAACGCTGTTGTCCCCCCAAGTTTGTTTATTTGTCCTGCTAGCCAGCTAGCTAGCTAGCGTCGGATAAATGTTAGCTGGCTGGCTAATATTTGTTCGTCATGAATCAGCGTTTTTGTTTGTTTTATGAAAGTTGACCATGTCCTGCCATTGTTGGCCTATCCTGCCATGGGAATGAGTGATTGACTCCACACCTGTTTATTCACATTCTAACAGGGAGGGCGGGCATGTTGTAGTTGTAGTTGTTGTCAGTCCCCTGTTATTGTTCATTGGACGTTGTCTCTCACATATTTGACTCTTAATGTTATTTTAGCCTTAACTTAGGATGAATTTACTAAGCTTAGTTTGTATTTTGTAGGCCCTTCATTAGAAATGTGCTACTGTTTTAGAATTCAAAGAAATATTTTATGGAAATACTTTATTTGGCACGGTGTTGACTATTTTAGACTGTTGTGGCAGTGGGTCATTTATCTTAGTTTTATTACTTTAACTAGTACAGTGTGTAAAGTAATGCCAAAAACTCTTAAAAATGACAGTTTTGTAATTGGGTAAAAGCTTTTAAGGGACACTGCAACCATAATGTTTAATTTAAAAACAAATTCATTTTTAATTTTCCTATATTACTGCAACATCACTGTAATAATAGAATAGGAAAATGCGCTTCTGATCTGTTTTGCTTGATGATCTAATGAGCTTTGTCTCTGCAGGAGCAATTCTAAAATATGTTGGCGCTCCAGACATTGAGCCAGAGGGATCTCCCGAACATCCTGACCAGGAAGCTCCAGGACCAACACGTTCCTCAGAACCTCCTTCTGTCCAGGTGAATAATGTGTGTTATTCTTAGTAGCTAAGCTGATAAGTGTGGGACGAAACTAAGGCAATTAAGCATTATTTTGATTGTTGGTTTGCGTTTTAGTGTTGCACTTGTTGGTTTGTTGGATTTTCTTATTTTAAGTAAGCATTTTTTTATGAATACTCAATCTGTTGTATTTATTGACATATAGAGGATTCTTTTCCTAGTATTATAGTGTTTGTTTGTTTTTAAATCAGTTTAACTTGCCTGAGTTGCTCAACTGAAGATGTTTAATTTTACCTGTAGCCTGTTTTGCTCACGAGGTGTAATAGATTGTGGAATCTTAGTAGACCTTGCTGAGAGTGGCAGCAATCAGCTCTGATGACCATGGTGCTTGTAAATAAGGCAAATGCGCCATCTAGTGGGATGCAGCATGTTTATTCGTGTTGGAGCAATGACAAGTACTACTAACAAAACAAAAGATGCACAGGGTAAAAAAAAAAAATCATAAACTCTTCTTAGATCTCTTATAGATTATTGATAATAGCATTCTAATTGATTTCAAACCTTTTCAAAAGATCTTTTGCCAATAGCACACCCAAATATTTGATAACCTTGGAATTCCATTTGATTTTATATTTTCCTGTGTTTGCTATGTTTAACTTGTTGCCTGTGTATTTACCATAGGTTTCTATTATCAACATCAAATGAGGTAAGGTTCTGTCCGGGTCTTGGAGAACCAAAATAATATCATCAGCAAAAAGCCCTGTTAGATGTCCCTGCTCTCCTATATGTATTCCTTTTAGATTGTTACTTTGTCTGATCATTTGTGCCAGCGGCTCAATGAACATAGCAAACAATGTAGCGCTTAAGCAACATCCTTGACGAGTACCATTAATCTTTATCCTTGCCGTAGGTTCTTGGTAGAGACCTTGAATACACTGTATTAACTTTTCTTGGAACCCCAGTTTCCCAAGAACTTGATACAGAAATCTCCAATTCACACAGCCAAGGCTCACCAGTAACAGCTCGCAGGCCCTGCTTTTGGATCTGATCTATTATGTATAGGACCCGTCTAATGTCTTCTTGAGTCTTCCTACCTGTTAAAAAAAGCTGACTGATTGGAAGTCCATCTCGTCCCCTTAAATTTCAAAGCGTAACGAACCTGTGTAGCCCGAGGAATTTTATTATAGTTTATTTCCTAGGGTGCAACTCCCCAGGTGGCATTGTCAGGCAACCCCCCCCCCCCCCCCCCCATTTTCCTTTATACCCACCATCAGAATTGTCTTGTCTCATGGTTAACAAGAAATAGGGTACAGCTTATCTGCAAAGTAAGTAACACGTACATTATGAACTATCATTCTATATCATAATGATGTAATATGTCAACCGAAAGCAGCTGACCAGCTGAAAAGGCTCACTCCACCCCCTACTGTTGGGACGAGGACACGTTCCCGTCAGTAATTCAAATTTCTCAGCTGCATGTATAGGGGGACAAGGTGAGAACTCCGATTGGACGAGAAAACCAAATTATTGCTTAGTCCGATTAAGCTCTGCATGTAAACGCACTGATTACACCTGCGCCAGAGTGCAGAGTGAAAGCAGCTCTTTTAAAAACAAGCGCAGGCTGGAGTCAGCACTCCTCTGGCGTGTCCACGCTGAGAACTCTGTCCTTTGCAGTTCTTAGCATTTCGGCTAGCAATCCCAGAGCGGGCTGGGCCATAAGCGCAGCTGGAGGAGGAACTCTGGCGGTGCCCGTTCATCGGGAGGTGGTGCTGTGTGTGCGTGATCGTTGTGCATTCACCGCTTGGCTGTTAAAGCTGAAGCCCCCCGCCCCCTCTCCTCCTCTGGCGCTCGGCGGGGAGGCAGCGACTTGGAGCGACTGCACCCAGGCAGTTTTGTTTTGTGTGTGTGTGTGTGCGAAGAATAAATAAAAGTTTTCCTTTCGTTCTAACTGTTTAATGCTTGCCTGGGTGTCTCAAGGTATTAGTATGTTAATTTAGTTCTCTTTTCTTTAGGACAGGAGTTGGCGTAGCGTGAATTTTGGTTTGTAGTGATTCCCTTAGCTTTGTTTATTCCCTTTTTTGAGTTTTCTTTGGTTTCTTTGGCCCTGTTCCCCTGTGGTGAATTCTTCTGGTGGATTCAAGTGATGTAGATGTTGAAGGAGTCTTCATTGACACAGACTTAGTTGTATAAAAACTGGTTTATTTGCAAAGAAGTCAAAAGTCAGACAGGCACCATGGAAAGCCTGGGGATGTCTCTGGGCCAGATGTGAGCAACTCCGATGATGCTTTGTTCCCATCACCTTTTATACCTCCCAGCAACCAGGGAGGAAGATGCTAGAAGTGGGGGAGAATGTATACATTCCATAGTTGCACCCCCAATGACCATCTGGTTTCAATTTGGTGGCCGTTGGCAACAACAAGACCATATATGGACCCTGAGACGCCCTTAGGGAAGAAGTGCAGCAGGTTCACTGCTGAGTTCACATCAGGCCATATACATAAGATCACATGATGTCATATACATAGATTCAGATACTACACCCCTTATTTTCTTATGATGAACAGTCTTTTTGGTGTGGTACTTATTTCCTTGACACTCAGGCAGCTAAACCTGGTCTATTTTAAATTGTTGTCAAATAAAGCTGTTTCATTGGAAGTCCGTCTCGTCCTCTTAAATTTCAAAGCGTAACGAACCTGTGTAGCCCGAGGAATTTTATTATAGTTTATTTCCTGGGGTGCAACTCCCCAGGTGGCATTGTCAGGCAGGTAAATTCCAGAAAGTTAACAATGATGGGTCTCGGTTGGGCACCGTCCGCTGGCTTCTGTGCAAATGAGCGGTGTGCTCTCTGAATTTGGAAATTAAAATGTGCTGGCAGGTGCAGTTCGCTTTTCAGCAGGTCTTCCACAAACTTGGCCACAGATTCTCCCTCCTCTCCTTCAGTGACTCCATAGGTTGTTTCTCCTCGGCCTGGACTCCAGGTCAGTTAACTTGTCCTGAAGAGCTTTTTGTTCTCTCAGTGATATGACCAGAGCGTCATTAGCTTCCTGTGCCCAACGTTTTAGCTTTTCAATCCGCGACTCAGCCTCGTTGATCTTGCCGGTCTGGAGCTCCTGTTCGGTGATGACTTTCGCAAGTTGTTGATTTATTTTGTGTTTGAAGTCGTCCAAGTCTTTTTCCACGTCGTTCCTCAGTGTTTCTCCAAACGTGCGAAGGACTTCTTTTGATTCCGTTTTTAAATTCCGTATCTCCTTGCTAATAATTTTTATGTCCGAGCCCTTTTCCGCGTCGTTAGTCACGAGGAGTTTGTTTCGCCATCTCCCTCTGTTTCAGAGCAAGCTGGTAGTTCCGCCATATTGTCTGTTACCGTGTTTCTCTTTTGGTTGAATCGAGTTTTCCTTCCCATTCCAACGTTCCCCTGATCACTTTGTAGTTAATATGATATCTGACAATAGTTATTCAAGTTTTCGGGGAGTTTTTACCCTAGACGGTCGAGAGCCCTGGTGTCGCGCAGTCTACCGCTTTATGGCCAAACCAGAAGTCCCTTCCCTCTAGCCTTTTCAAGGGGGAGGTGGCTAGACTCGGCTCTTGTGGGACGAGAAGCAGAAGGCCTGTCCGATCGGGGGGGAAGATGAGATGACATTTTTGTGGGTCAACACAAACTCATCTGCGAGGACAGCAGCCTTGGACAATGACGACACTTTCTGTTCATTCAAGAACATTACCACCTTCTCTGGCAAAGAGTCTTTAAAATCTTCTAAAAGAACGAGCTCACGGAGTGACTCAAAGTCATTTTTGACATCATTAGCTGCACACCATTTATCAAAGAGGTTGCTTTTCTCCCATGCAAACTCGACAAAGCTTTGACCACTAGATTTTCTATGGTTCCTAAATTTTTGCCGGTAGGGCTCAGGAACAAGCTCATAAGCAGGAAAAATTGCTTCCTTTCCAACATCATATTGCAGGCTGTCTTCTAAGAAAAGAGCAGACACCAACTCCTGTGCTTTTCCCACCCGCTTGCATTGGAGAAGGACAGGCCACATGTCTCTTGGCCAGTTGAGTGGCGAAGCTATTCGCTCCAAGGCACTGAAGTATGAATCAACTTCTGCCTCACGAAATGCTGGCACCAGAAAAATGTTTTTACTGGGGCTGGGCAACAATTAAAAATTTTAATCGCAATTAATCGCATGATTTACCTGATCAATCACGATTAATCAATTAATGTATACGCAAAAGCCAATAATGAATTTAAAAGAAGTCTTTCATACACTTTAATTTAAATGTTCTGCCATATAAACGAAAGCACCATAACATTTATCGTGCAAACACTTAACATCAGCACTTTACACAGAAACATTTTTAATGTAAATCTAAAGTTAAAAAAAAATGCAA
Source organism: Nelusetta ayraudi (assembly GCF_046127955.1). Classification (NCBI taxonomy): domain Eukaryota; kingdom Metazoa; phylum Chordata; class Actinopteri; order Tetraodontiformes; family Monacanthidae; genus Nelusetta; species Nelusetta ayraudi. Next base: position 1,318,973 of record NW_027466097.1, read on the forward strand.
ATACAAAATTAAAGCTTATTGCCAATGCCAGGGCATTACTGTTATCCTGTTCCTTATGAAAAATAAAAAAAAATCTACCTCCAAAATCCTGAGCCACAATAGTAACAGGCAATTTCTGAGGTAACAGCAGAAACATTTTTCTTTTATCAGGGAGCAGCATAACCAGTCTGCGTTCCCTTGCAAATGTCCCAGTTAGAAAGGGTGAGGCACAAAAACGTTCACTTTTGGGTTTTTCTTCACAGGGGACTAGAATGTAAAGTCCACATTTATACTGGAATTCCTTTGGAGAATCTCACTCAACTCAGTGCAGTTTGTCAGTTCCTGGAACTTGACGGCCAGTTATTTTAAATGTACTGCCATATGAATTAAAGTGCCATAACATTTACTGTGCAAACACTTTTAAAATCAGCATTTTTGAACAATTAGCAGCTAAGAAAAAAAAAATAGTGTAAATTTAAACTCAACTTAAACAATGTTTTAAAGCAATACAAAATTAAAGCTGTAAGCAGCGTTTGCGGGACTGAGCCCACCTGGCCACTGCCTGCCGTGACGTCCGCCACCTGGCCACGAGCCCCCGACACCCGCCAACGCTTCCCAACGCCTGGCGATTCCGCCCGAAACCCGCCGATGCCCCATTACTGCCACCGACGCCTGCTGATGACACATCAAGCACTGACTTGACATTACTGACTTGACATTTAGAAACATTTGATTTTTAAATGCTTTTTTTTTTTACTGTATTACTGTATCATTTTGGAGATAATAAGCTTTAAAGTTGGCTTTTTGTTTTGTTTTGCGACAGCTCCAATATTCCATTTTTACTGTACAATAACATCAAATTGCTCCATAAGCTCTGTCAATGGTTGGTACAGTTGACCTCAGGACAACCTTGAATATATCTTCAATCATTATAAGGCATATTTAATGTACCATTTTGGAGATATTAAGCCTCAAAGTTGTTGTTTTCCTTTTTCTTTTTAGCTTTTCAAACAGGCAAAAAGGGCCCAGTACTCAATTTTTTTACTGCACAGTAACATTGCTTTGCTCCATAATTTCTGTCAGTGGTTGGTACAGTTGACCTGAGGAATACCCTGACTATATCCTCAGTCATTATCAAGCATATGTACAGTATCATTTTGGAGATATTAAGCCTTAAAGTTGGCTTTTTTTTTTTTTCTTTTTTTTTTTTTTTTTCGAAAGCTCCAATATTCCATTTTTACTGTACAATAACATCAAATTGCTCCATAAGCTCTGGCAATGGTTGGTACATGTGGCATGACGAAATACTGTACTACCAAGTTTGTAGTTGCAGTATCTTCAGTTTATGGGGTAGAGGGTGCTCAAATTGGATTGATTGAAGATGTAGTTTAGGTACAATTTGCTTGTTTTTTATCAAAATTTAAGTTGATTGCAGTTCAAGGTGGCACAATCCTATCAGATGTTGTCATTTTATCACGAAGAACACTGGTATTTGATGATTATTACCATAAGTACCACCATGTTGCAGGCATTGTGGTTACAAGTTTCACTCCAATTTTGATTGTTGTCTGTATGACTAGCAATCCGTTGAGCTGTCTAGGGTTATCATTCAGATAAGGTGTCACAACTTTTAATTGCATGGGAACTTTGGGATCCATGGCAGGTGGGCATTGTAAAAAAAACGGATCTTGAGTCGGAAGCTAGCTTGTCCTAATTGTGACCTTACTATGATGATTTTTTTTCCCTGCCAGATTGAGGAGAAATTAAATGGACATCCAAACCGGGGCCAATAATGGATGAGCTGGATGATGTCACAGTATCAATTTTAAATGGTAGGTCATGTGTAGGTATGAAAAAATTTCCATTACTGTGATTTGTCCGCTAAGTAATAAAAATAACTGTATGCTGACACTGATTTCAAAAAGAAGTATTTTACAAATTTGAGACAAAATGTCTAAACTGAATTGCATTTACAATTAATTCTGATAACAGAAATTGGCACAAAACAAACTTGGTTTGACTTGTCAAGTTGAATTAAATTCATTAGTCAAAAAAATGTATGAGTTGTTAAGTTTAAAAGGTTTGTTAATGATTGGACTGTCTTTATAGCTGCCAACATCGATGAAGTCTTGCTCCACACCCTCCGTCGTGAAGATTTGAGAGACCTTTTTCCTGGACCAGAACACTTTCTCAGGAGGAAAAGGATTTGGGCCCTTATTAGTGTAGATGTGATTGGTTACCTACTTTGCTCTGAAAACATCGAACATAACTCTTTTTTTTTTCTTTTTTCCTAATTGGGTCTATTGTTTCTCTCTTGTTCATAATGTTTTGGATCTGGTTTCCTCTCGGCTGAGAATTCCACCGTACCAGACAAGGCTGCCCCGAATGAAGCCAGGAACTGTGTCTTCACCAGGAGGAACATCTCCAATCTGTCCTCAGACATCCACTCCTTTGGTGAAAAGCAGCCCAAAGAGGACCCTCCAGCTTCCTGCTCCTCCACAATACTGGATGTTGTCGAAACTAGACATGGGCAAACCCCGGCCCGCGGGCCACATCCGGCCCGTTGCGTGTCTCTGTCCGGCCCGCGTGAAGCCAGTCATAACCCCCCAACACCGCACCCCCCAACGAAACTTTGTCGGCACGTAACTTTGCCGAGTTAGCGTAGCGCGATAGCAATAGCGTGCTTCCCCCCCGTCAACGAGGTGTAGGTACAGAATTAGTCCGGGTGCAGAATCGTTCTGGGCGGAAGTGACTGCCGATACGGCAACTCCATTGGGACATACCTCTACATCGCGTTCGAACGTGATATATGGATAGATCGCGGTACGTTTATAGAGTTGCCGTATGTGACGTAATTGGCAGTCGCCTCTGTCCAGTGGGCGAATGCCAACAACGTCACATACGGCAACTCTATTAGGACAAACTACATCGGTTGATTAAGGTTATCTTTTTTTTTCTGTCAATCCCTGCCGTATTTACAGTACTTTGTATTATATTGTATACACGAAATTCTCTCTCTCTCTCTCTCTTCACATATATGTATATATATATATATATATATATATATATATACATATATATACGAATGTATGTATTCAACACACACTATCTATCTATCTATCTATCTATCTATCTATCTATCTATATATCTATCTATCTATCACCCGCGAAATAGCGTTTTGACCGTGATCTATCCATATATCACGTTCGACCGCGATGTAGAGGTATGTCCCAATGGAGTTGCCGTATCAGGCAGTCACTACGCCCAGAACGATTCTGCACCCGGACTAATTCTGTACCTACCTACAACCCCCCCTTCCGTGGCCCGCCGACTCGATGCAGGTCTGTCATGTGGCCCGTTGCTAAAAAAAAGTTTGCCCACCCTCTATACAGACAGTGAGTTGGAGCAAGCTCGTAAGCACTACTTCCAGATGGCCCGCGCTGCCAGTGAGGGGAAATGTGTCATGTTCAAAGAGCTGAGATGCAGGCTGGTGAGAAACACTTTCACCAGCATGATCTCTATCTTGAGAGCCAGTCAGCAAGGAGAGGGGGTCCGGTACCCTTCTAAGCATGAAGTCACTGCAATGGCTAAAAGACTAGTGGAGTATTATCCCATGCTGAAGGATTAAGACAAAACAATGAAACATGTAAGTGATTATATTATTTTGCGCACTTAGATTTTGAAGCGTGTGGTTATTTTTGGCTGATACGTTTTTTTATCTGTGCATGTTCACTTTCCATCTTTATTTGTTCTTTCAATGAGTGAAATTTTATTTATCAAGCGAGCACTTACAAGAATCTTCACAAGAGATTCACCAGAGAGGGGCCACAAGAAGAAAAGGCATCGCATTGACTTCTCATCAAGTGACCAAGAAGAAGATCATGATGCAGACTCAATTGGTGGATCAACAATTATTTTGTGTCACACACCAGGGCGCAGTTCTGATAATGGCCACACTTCACATAAGTAGAAACGTGTCCATTTTAATAATAATGATAATGTATGAAAGCTAGGCAATGTTATGATAGTTTTGGATATCATGATATATGACAGGCATTTTTACATTTGAATTGTCATTTGATATATTTTGATGCTCCAAACAATTTCATCCATTTGACTGATTTACTGATTTGTCTCCTCCATTTCATCAGCCAAAGATGGTCTGACAGCACAGGCCAGACATTATCAGACCCTGCAGGAGCTGTACAAGAAACCAAAACCCAACCAAGATGCTGTCTCCCAAATTCTTGACCTGCAGTTTCAAGCAAGAAGATCCTTCATTCAGTGATGTTCTGAAAGAACAGGACAAGGCCAACAAAGATCCTGGATGCATATCCATGTGTCAAGGATCTTTATCGTGTAAGTGATTAACTTGTTTTGGTTTATGATGAAAAGCAAGCATTTTTGCAGATTTTAACACTGACTTGCATTAATAGGCGATGAATGAGCTGCGGCGCATTCTGGATAAGGGCAACAGAAAATTCATTGATGAACTAAAAAAAGAGATGGGAAGACTTCTGCACCAATGTGTAATTTTATGGTGTTTGGAAAAAAAATGAAGTGATGAAGCCACGCATAACGCTGGATGTAGGTGAGTCATTTTGCTGTGTCTCTAATTGACTGTGTAGCTGTTTCCTTTATGTTGCGCTGAATGAATAGATGCAGAATGGTAATACTCTTCATGCTGAAAAAATAAGATTTTTTTTGTGATCAACACAAACCTAATAAGACTCATTTTTAGGAAGACTAACTTTGAACTCAAAGTTGATTTGTTCTATTCCAGTGGAATATTCCATCGCGCTGCTCAGGGCACTCCCCACACTCTTTCCTTCACCAAGTCCACCACCGAAGAAGCTGGGACATGCCAGTGAGGCACTGCTTCATGTCATTCAGGTGAAAGTTTGTTTGCATTTTCTCACATTCAACACTTCATAGTTCCATGCATGGATGTGGCGTTTCCTTCTTCTTTTTCTTTAGCCAACAGAAGATCCCACAATGTACTCGCAGAAGAGGTCTTTCTGCACCCCTGTGTTGCTGTTTGATGGGACCCGCTGTCTCATCTGTCTTGGAGCCACTCCCGCCACCACGCTTGCCAAGGAAGACTTGAGTGACGGTCTGCTTCATCTGATGGGTTACTACTATGCCCTGCACCTCACATATCCAAAAGTGTGTGGCAACCCTTCTCTCTGTCATTCAGACAGAAGTGCTACAGGACACTATCCATGAGTGAGACACCACAGCCTCATACAAAAAAGACCATGGCAGAATGGAAAGATTTTATTGGGGAGTAGAGCTGTGTACTAGGCATAGGTAGTGATACACTCCCCTGGTAGTTGTAACTTGAGGGTGGGTGGGAGTCTGTTGGAACAAACATGTTATCAGTGGTGATAGGAACACAACACTATATGCTGTCCCCATACTGTTTTTGTTTTTTTTGTGTGACTGAGTGTCAGGGAATGTGAATCAATATTCAATAATGATGACGGTGAATATTGTAACAACACAACATTACTTGCGTTCTAGAAATGGTGGAAAGCGGTGGATGTGGGAGTGGCATCTTCCGATTAGGACACCTGTGCCGATGCCCCCTGCAGGATAAAAGGCCGACTGCGTGTGCCGCTCGGTCTCTTCCACATTCTCCATCCAGCAGCCATGGGCGTCTGGCCGACTCTCAGCTTCTTCTGTTCTGTTTTGCACCTGACAACACCCCACATCCTATTATTCACTCATCCACACTTACATTACTGATGAATACTGACAAACACACACCATATATTTCATTATTTTGCTTACAATTATCTATTTTGTTATAATAAACCTTTTGATTAATCGCAATCCGCAGTGTCCCTTCCGTTATTGTCATAACTCTTGAGCCGGGTTATGACAATATCGTCTGCAAAATTTCGAAGATATCGAAGATATCGTGTGTCGTGATGTTGTCATTATCGTGGGCCAAATATCGTCACAGTATCGAATCGTGGGTTAGCCGTATCGCCCCACCCCTATTATCAACACAAGATCACATATGTACAGTACATGTACAGTTTAATTAGTGTGTTACTTTGTTTATGAATTCATTTCTTTATGTTCTTCCAGATGTCCAGCCTGAGACGTTGATCAGCACGCGTTGCCTCAAAAACCAAAACAAACAAGTGACATGTTGGTATTTGGGATATGTGTATTTCATTGTGTGCATCTTTGTGATAGGACAATAAATGCAGTTCTTTAAACGTTACTTTGTGTCCTTGTATTTGCAGGTGTGGGCAACACGTTCAACTGTCCACATGACTGAGTCTGCCTCCAGCAATGTCACAGCAGTGCAGCAGGTTTGTACTTATTCATTTCCACTTCATCACCTGTGTGTTTTCTAGGCTTTACACCAATCTTATCGGCTGTATCGGATCGGCCGATATTTGGCATTTTTTCGGGCGTCATGTCATGAATCACCATAATCTGTCTCATTTCCTCCAAAGTAGTTTCACAGCATCGACATGTTTATTTGTTTGTATCCGAGAGCTAATGATTCATGATTCAAAAACCTTCATTTTCGTCTTCGTGCCTCTTCCTTTTTTGAGTACTGTCGCTATGTGAGGGACAATAAAGTTTCTTTGAATCTTCACGACAGCAACATCCATGGGCGACACAAACAAACGTGTCGGAGGTGTGGAAGTTTTTCAAAGTGAGAGAAACAGACATAGCACAAGCTATCTGCAATATATGCAACGCTACAGTACCTAGCGGGGGAACTTTGGCAAAAAATTTCAACACCACAAATTTAATCAGGCACTTGGAAAAGATACACACGGAGGAGCATGTCGAGTTCAAGAAACGCAGCGCGGAGAAAGAAAAAGAAAAGCAAACTCTGAAACAGATGCTAAAGCAAACAACTTTAGACGGTGCTCCTGAGAAGGCAAGGGATGTACAGAAACAAGTATTTATTGCCCCTAACGTGATCGGATCGGTGATCGGTTTATTTAAACTCACTGATCGGTGATCGGCACAAAAATCGTGATCGTGTAAAGCCTAGTGTTTTCCTTTCTATGTTTATTGGCATAAAATCACATCTTTCTTATTTTAATCAGTTGGAGGCGACGCCACAGATGACCAGAGCTGTGCCCGTGGTTCCTGTGGCTCCCGTGGTTGCCAGCACCAAGCCAGAGGAGGCCAGCACCGTCCAGGAGGCAACACAGAAGATCAACTAAGCTAAGGAGGCTTTTCTTTCTTCTTCTGTTGCCTCTGACTGCTCCGCTCGTTCTACGCCTCGCACATGTGATTTGTGATCCATCATCAGTTAGTACTAGTGAAGATGCAGTGGCAGATCATGGCACTGGTATTAGATTAGCCAAGGTTCTGCATGGTTCTTTTCATCAAGGCGAAACCGGTCACGGTTTAAAATTCCAGCACCAGCTGGCAACCGTGAGTCACTTCAGAAGAGCAAAACTCCTCACTTTGACATGGATAATTCTGACGTAGAGTTTGTCAGTGCTGTGACCAATGAAGAGTGTAACTTCTCTCCCCTTGATGTTGATGTTTGTTTAGACCTTTGCAAAAACTTGAAGATTCATTTGGACCGTGCAAGTTTTCCAATTTCTAATTGCAAAGGCCCATTAGGTTCGCCGTGTACAAATGAGAATGTAGAGGCTGATGGAAACTGCTTCTTCAGAGCCATCAGTCAAGCTGTGACTGATTTATAGACACAGAAGTGGAAATTCAGGTTGCAGCAGCTTGTTTACGATTAGATGTGTACACTTTTATCGATGGTCATGGGTTGAAGTACAGCTCTTGCAAGAAACAATTCTCACATTGTATATATTTATGGATGTATTTGTTTTATATGGAAGCAGTTACCATAATCCAAATTAAAATAAGAATATAATAGCAGAAATGCTTTTAAATTTTAAGAACGAAGCTGCATTATTTGACTCTAAATTAAAATGGTTAATAAGTCATTCAATCTGCATTTTCATTTTCTTCTTCAAGACTGCTCATTCTTGTACTTAATTCAAATGAAAAAGGAAAACACATTTGAGATTTAATTTTCAAAACATGCACCAGCAAAGAGTTACCAAAATTCAATATGAAATGTAAAATTCAAAAATGAAAAAGCAATAGCAGAATGCTTTTTCATTTTAAGAACGAAACTGCATTATTTGACTCATAATTAAAATCATTAATAAATATTCCTAAATGCATTTTCATTTTCTTATTCGTGTCGCACCTTTTATGACACAATCAAAAAGAAAACTGAGAGCATTGCTTTTTAATTTTCGTGGGCCTGCCCTGCACAAGAGTTACCACAACTCGAAAATGAAATCGCAATCTCAAAGTAAGCGCGCGGCGCAGGAAAGTGACATCAGCAGCTCTCCACCTCCGCTGTGGGTATGGCGGTATGACGCCAAGTGTCATTTGCCTCCTGTTATGTGTAAATTCTAATGTTTGTGAATTTAATAAATGTATATATATACTGTATATTTAAAAAAACAAAACAAAACAAAAAAAAGGTATAGCGGTATGACACCACTTTGCCATCGTTACTTTTCACGTCATTGAAGTTGCCGGTAAACGAGATTTAAATCGCCGAAAAACGTGGACCACTGACGGATCTCGTTGGTCGGACAGATTTGAGCATGGCGCACATTGACACAATTGTTCAAACCCTGCTGGATTTAGCTTCCCAGGTGGAGTTGAATAGTGTATCTGAATCTGATGCTCGGGACCGAGTTGAGAAGGTATTCTGCCGTCCCAGATACGGACGCAAACAAGGTTGCCCTAGCCAACCTGTTGTCAGTTATGGAACACCGTGATGCACCAGCACAACATCAAAGCTAAAGCTATTTGTTACATGGGTGGAGTAACAGCTGTTCGGCGTCGGCCACCAGTCCATCCGTCGCAGGATGCGATGCAACGGATCATTGCTTCCGTTCGGCGTCGGCCACCAGTCCATCCGACGAAGGATGCGAAGCAACAGATCAATCCGTCGACTGGTGGCAGATGCTGGTGCGAGATCTGTCAGTGGTCCACGTTTTTCGCCGATTTAAATCTCGATTACCGGCAACTTCAATGACGTGAAAGAAGTAACGATGGCAAAGTGGTGTCAGACCGCCATACCTTTTTTTTCTTTTCTTTTCTTTTTAAATAAATAAAAAAAAATATATATATATATATATATATCTTTCTCTTTTTCACAAACATTAGAATTTACACATAACAGGCGGCAAATGACACTTGGCGTCATACCGCCATACCCACAGCGGAGGTGGAGAGCTGCTGATGTCACTTTCCTGCGCCGCGCGCTTACTTTGAGATTGCGATTTCATTTTCGAGTTGTGGTAACTCTTGTGCAGGGCAGGACCACGAAAATTAAAAAGCAATGCCCTCAGTTTTCTTTTTGATTGTGTCATAAAAGGTGCGACACAAATAAGAAAATGAAAATGCATATAGCAATATTTATTAATGATTTTAATTATGAGTCAACTAATGCAGTTTCGTTCTTAAAATGAAAAAGCATTCTGCTATTGCTTTTTCATTTTTGAATTTTACATTTCATATTGAATTTTGGTAACTCTTTGCTGGTGCATGTTTTGAAAATTAAATCTCAAATGTGTTTTCCTTTTTCATTTGAATTAAGTACAAGAATGAGCAGTCTTGCAGAAGAAAATGAAAATGCAGATTGAATGACTTATTAACCATTTTAATTATGAGTCAAATAATGCAGCTTTGTTCTTAAAATTTAAAAGCATTTTTGCTATTGCATTTTTATTTGGATTATGGTAACTATCTGCTTCCATAGTTACACTTGTGTTACAGAATAGTAAATGCTTCAGCAGAGTTTTATGAGGGTGTTTTTTTTTTTTGTTGAAAGTGTTGTTTTGAAAATGACTGCTTACAGGTCCATCTGTTTACTCTAACCAAGCATTCAGAACGAGTTGTCCAACACCGGTTTAATTTTTCAGGAATTGTTGACTTTAAAGAATCACGTTAATGTTCATTAATTCATGGAAGTGAAGAATAATTAAAGTAAATCTTAAAGTAACCTTGTGCTTCTGTGTTTCTCAATGTTTCAACAACATAGTTAAGTTCTTTCACATGGCTACTTTTATTTAACAGCTCTTTGCACACACGACCTTCAGGTCAAAAAGTAAATTCAGTAAATAGCATCACCGTAAGGATTGCGTAATAACAGAAACAAAGGAGTGCAGTAAATAACCAATATCCCTGTGTATTTTTAAAAGGAACACTAGAGATTTAACAATACACAAAATAACAGGAGGTTCACAACAATTTAGTGTCCATTCTCTGGATAGGGTCAGGGGGAGGCGCACTGCAGTGGAATAAGTGTCCATCCTGTGGAGAGGGTCGGGTGGTTTAGAGAGATGCAGTGATGACCTCTCTTAGGTGCAAATACAAGTTCACAGCCTGATACGGATCTGTTGGTGGAGCAAGATGGCCATAAAGATGATACAGAGTTCATAAATATCTGGATTACATGGTACAGCCAGCCGAAAGACACATTCATTTTTGCACAGTTGAATGTGTTCATCTTCAACAGGGGAGAGAAAATCTGTTGTTCGGTCAAGTTCAGGAACAGCATGCGTCACATTAGGCCGACCGCTGGGGACGTTCAGGTTTCTTGATGGCCTGATGTTGTGTGCATTCCACACCTGTGCAGTGTCATCCAACTCATCCTGTAGAAAATGTATACATTTAGGAAGAGCTGTGCCAGCAGAACATAAATAAAACACTAAATTACAGCATTCACACATGAGCAACCCCACCCTCTCCCTCCCTCCCTGTCTCTGTTCATCCCTCCCTCCCCCCCTCTTTCTCCCCATCTCTTATCCTCTCTGTTTCTACCCTTCTGTTCCATCTCTCTCCCCTTCCATCTCTGTTCCTTTCCCTTTTCTACCCCTTCTCTTTAGCATTCTTTTTCCTTTCCTCCCGTCTCTGTCTGTCTGTCTTCCCAACACCCCCTTTCCCGTTTCTGTCCTCCCTCCCCTCTCTCTCACTCACATACACATGCGCACAAAATGAAAATAAAACATTATTCATGAACTCACCTGTATGGAGGCCCATACAACAAAACTGCAGGAGACTTTTGTCCAGAAACTCGCCATCAAAATGCCCGTTGTCTCTGAGGTCTGATAACAAGGCTAACCAGAACTCCATGCGCTGGCCACGCAGGAAACCCCACCAATATTAAGTTCTTTGATTGGCGGTGCTGGCCCCCTCCAAGTAACTATCGAGGGTGTCGTCTGGTTGAACAGGGACGAGGAAACGCTGGAAGCCTCTAACATGGCCATTTTCGGTTCCAAGGTCGCCTCGAACAACTCTAGGGCACCCCCCAAAACGCTGTACCGCTTCTATGTAGCACCCTCCAATTACTTTTGGGTCACTACTTGTTGTGTAAGCATTGAGCCAGATTATTTTTCTTGAAAAGCCATCGATACATCCATTCACACAAATACCATATGGCTTCAGTTCATCATATGAGTCCAGGTGCCAGATGAAGTTGAGAAGTTTGAGAAGTAATTCCTCCGTCTGAGACGCCCCGCTTGCCTTAATGACACTCCTCTTGGATCCAGCTCCTTCAAAACCAAACGCACAGACTCTTTTCTCACACGCAGTCCATTTTCTCTGCATTTAGCATACATCCACCTGTACCCGTGAAGCTGCCCGGGGTAATGTAGCTGGTTGCTAATGGATTCAAACAGGATCGCCAGGTCAGAATAGGCTTTGCGTGGCACGAGTCCCCTTGGAATGTACAGCTGCATCCCACTCTAGACTGATCAAACCCGACAAAGAAAACAAATCCTGAGTCACTAAATATTAAGAAGATGATTAAAAGGATTGGTATGTTTGATGTATGGAGGGATTTTCATCCATCCACTAAACAATTGACTTTTTACTCTCACCCTCATTCAGTTTACTCGAGGATCGATTATTTCTTTATGTTCTGAACAGACAGACACAGGGTTTTAGATTGTAGAATTGGTGTTAGCGACATATCAGATCACTCAGGTGTATATGTGAAAATAAATGTAGGTGTCCCACACAAAAACACTATTTGGAGACTCAACACCTCCCTATTAAATTACACCTGATTTGAAGATTACATTAGGAAAGAAATGAAGGAATATACAGACCTTAACGGTAGCACAGTGACGTCACAGAGTATTTTATGGGATGCTGGAAAAGCAGTATTGCGTGGGAAGATTATAAGTTGGGCATCACAAAGGAAAAAAGAAAAACTTAAACACCTTAACGACTTGACAAGTAAATTAGACTCACTGGAACGGAAGCATGTAGAGACTAACGACCCCACCTTATTGGAACAAATAACCGTAGTAAAATCAGAACTAAATAAGAAACTGAACGACCAGGAGGAACTTACACTTAAGTATATCAAACAAACCCACTATGAAAATGGACCCCGTGCTAAAAAACTCTTAGCCTGGAGACTTAAAAAACAACAGTCTGGAAGATCCATATATAAAGTAAAGGACCCGGTCACCAACCAGATGTGTTATAAGCCAGAAGCAATACATAAGTCTTTTGAATCATACTACAGGAATTTATACACTCAACCCGAATTAGCAGAAGCAGTAACAGTCAATCAATTTTTTGAAATCCCTAGACCTGCCATCTGTTGTCACAGAACAAAATAAGTGCTTAACTACAGAGATTACAAATGCAGAGGTCGACAAGGCAATTTCTAAACTGAAAACAAGCAAAGCAGCCGGGGGAGATGGACTACCAGCAGAATGGTATAAGACTTTTAGGGACTCTGTGACCCCACTGCTATTTATTAAATTGTTTTAACTATGTCTTAAAAGGTGGCGAGACCCCACCATCTTGGAAACAGGCCATATTATCTGTAATACTGAAACCAGGGAAAGCTAGGACAGATTGCAGCTCATACAGACCTATCTCAGTTTTAAACACTGATTATAAAATTTTCACTTCAATTATTGTCAACACACTTGAAAATATTATCACTAACCTAATTGACACGGACCAGACAGGTTTTGTTAAAAATAGACAAACACAAGACAATGTTAGGCGAGCTATACATCTGTTACATATAATGAGCAAAGGAAACACAATGTCCTTAGCAATTAGCTTTGACACAGAAAAAGCTTTTGACTCTGTTCTATGGGAATTTTTATACCTGGTCCTGCAACGTTTTGGCTTTAACAATACAGTTATAAAATGTTTAAAATTCACCTGTGGCCCGGATCAGAATAAATGGCAGTCTTTCAGGTACAATCTGTTTGGAGAGGGGTTGCTGACAGGGCTGCCCACTGAGCCCCATCTTGTTTGCTCTATTTATAGAGCTACTTGTTCAAAAGATTAGGGAAGACCCAGAAATCATGGGAATACTATTCAAGGGGAAAGAATATAAGACATGTTTATATGCAGATGACATCCTGGTGACTTTATCCGACCCGGATACCAGTCTCCCTAAATGAATGCCCTCCTTCGACCAATGTGGTTCATATTCGGGATACAAATTGAACATAGAGAAAACTCAAACTCTTACTTTTAATTACATACCTCAAGAAAACATACGTAAGTCCTTTAAATTTAAATGGAAAACCAGAATTTTCAAATACCTAGGTCTTCATATTCCCAAGACCCCCAAAGATTTATATAGTGTAAACTACGGTAGCATCACAACCAAAATTAAAAATGATCTGGACAGTTGGACCCCCCTAGTACTTGATTTTTACAACCGAATAGATACTTAAAAAATGGTTATTTTACCACAATTGTTGTTTCTACTCCAATCGCTACCTGTAGAAATACCCAATAAGAAATTCAGTGAATGGAATCGGATCATTTCTAGATTCATATGGCAGAACAAGAAACCAAGGGTACGCTACAAAACATTACACTTAACAGGATGTCACTCCCATGCTTGGAGGACTACTATAAAGCAGCACAACTGCAGTATATAGTCTACTGGTGCAGGGCGGGTTACGATGCAAAATGGAAGGAGCTAGAATTTGACCAACTAGATATCCCACTTCAATCTCTGCTGGGTGACAAAGCTTTCAAGACTATATACTCTAATAACCTATATGATGTTATAAAAACTCCCCTAAATATTTGGTACAAAGAGATGAGCAAAGCGCACCTGGAAAAAAAATCTCGGTTATTAAGATGGGTCGAACATGATAGAGTATTCTTGTGTTATTCTTTACCTTGGTTTATATTGTATGATCACTAGTAGCACGTGTAAACTGTTAGAATCCTAGGCTAACATATACGCATCGTATTTCACTTTGTTTTATGGCCTGCCACTGATGTGCTCATCCTCTCCCTGTACAGGATATGAGCTGTGAAATCGGTCAACTATCGTATAGTCGTTGGTTTGTCTCTCTCTGTTCTCCTCCCTGTTCTTTCCTTATCTTATCCCCTCCCAGTCCTGTGTATAAGAGACCTTCTTCCTCCTTCCCACCTCGCACTCGCACTCCCATTTTACTGTGTTTTGTGCCTCGGAGCTCCGATCCCTTTTTTTATTGTTTGTTCATTAAATTACTTATTATCCCAGTATTCCTGCATCGGCATCTTCGCTCTTTTCCACAACAATTTCGCGTCACGAACAGGATTGCTGGAGACCTGTCAGTGGAACTCTGGGACGTTGAGGGCCCGGGACCAGGAACGGAGGAAACTCCTCGTTCCCCCTCTACCTCGAACCAAGCATTCAGAGATGAGAGGATCGGCGTCTAAGAGTGGATCTGATCGGCTTCACGTCTATCCAAGCGAACCTGGAAGGGAAGTGCTGATTCAGAGATCGGGTGAGAAGTAATTGTTCTTGTCTCAGACATATCAGTCACCAGTGGGTTGTTTTCCTTGTCGTCTACGAACGGTCCCGGGGCAGGACGGAGCGCATACGTTAACCGTGCCTGTCAGGTCGGTGTTGATTCTGAATCAACACTGAAATTCCCGCTCCACAAGTGAGCCGGAAGCTTCTGGTAGGTAAACTACCAGAGGGGTGAGTTTTTTCTCCACCTTTTTGCTCCAGAGTAAGAAAAAGGGGTGCACGGGGACGCCTGTGTATTTTCTGACTTGGAATTTTGTGAAAACTTAGTGAAAAGTCAGAGTAATAAGTCTAGCTAGACAGTGCTGGGGAAGAACCAGAGCAAAGTGGCTGCTGCTGTTCCCCAGGGGGGACCAATTGTGGACGACATGAGGAAAAAATATGGTCCAGATTGTCTTGACATGTTGGGAATTTGGGTTGAAAAGTATGATTTCCCAGCAGGGGGATCACTGAGTTTGGAGGAATTGAGAAACCTCCGGGATAAATTGAAGATAGCAGAGGGAAAGGTTACAAAAAAGAAAAAAACAAACAAATATGCAATTCAGATCATCAAAGATCATGAAAGGTGTTTTTCATTTTGGAAAACTGAAGCAGAAGTCAGGGACAGGAAACAAGTAAAGAAAACAAAAACAAACGTGTGAACAGCACTGGGCGCTGGAGCACAGGGGTGACAGAGATAACGGCAGAGGGTGCACACACTCATACACACTCCCCAGAGGAGGGAGAAAAGGAGCCGCTCACACACGAGCATTCAAATGTACCAAATCGTCTGTATCCTTCTCTTACAGGCCCGAGGGACCCTCTCCTGGACATGCCTGTCTTCCCTCCTCCCGCCTGCCCTCATCCAACGCTACCACCGTACAACCCTGCGCACTCCAGCACCAACGCCGCAGCGTCGCCACGTTCATCAGGACTGCCGTCAACCAAACGGCCAGCCTCATCACTGCTTTCAGACAAGGGCTGCTCCCCCAGATCGCCAAAGCAGTTAACAGAAGCTGCTGCGTGGGGATTGAAGATGCCCGGCTGACAGAGGTCCGACGTCATGCAGTGCACGCTGAGAGGCTTCTGCAGGAGGCCAGCGATGCAGAGGACAAGAAGATAAAGCGTGCCTCCCTCACCATCATGAAGCACCTCAGTGACACGGCGAGACGGCCCTACAGGAACAACGACAACCGACGAAGGGCGACTAGCGGAGACAGAGGCGAAAAGGGGGCGTGCCACATCTGCGGCCGAATGGGTCACTGGGCCAGAGAATGCCCTGACAAAGGAAGAACCATGCCCACCGCAGCCAAGAGAGTGATCGCGAGGACCGGAAAAGAGGATCCAGAGGGGACCAGGACGTGTTTATGTAGCATAATTGTGGCAAAGCACTGTTCCTGCTTTTGTTGTGGTTTGTGGCGTGTGTGAGAGTGATCAGTGAGCAGGCTGCAGTTACCCACTTCTACCAGTGGAGGTCGTGTTCGCCCCGGGGAATAACGCTAGAGAGGTCTCAAGTGGCTCATGAGACCTATGTGGAGCGAACCGTCGTAGCGGACGTTAACGTGTGTGTTATCTGTTGTGCTTCCACAGGTGAGAAGGGGAAATGGTTGAAAATAAGAGCAAATGTATGTGTGGCTGTTTCGTAATTGAAGTCTGAGATCGAGGGTATGTGAGTTAAATTTACGTTTTGAATGTATCGTCTCTGAGTGATGTGGGAAATGTGGGAAACGACATGATTAATAAGTTCAAGTCGAAGTCGGGTATGGATCTGTGTTTTGAAATGTAAAAAGTAGATAACGCTCGAGAGGAAGTCTCTCAAGTGGCTCATGAGACCTATGCGGAGCGAACCGTAGTAGCGGACGTTAACATGTGTGTTGTCTGTTGTGCTTCCACAGAAAACCAAAATAAAAGCTTCTAAAGAAACAAAGAAAAACAAAAATAAATGTGTCTTCGCAACATTACCATGCTACATTTACGTTTGACTATCTGCTTTAATATAAAACCACAACAAATGTGTTTTATAATTGTCTTTATATAATCTACAAACGTATTTGTATGATCCAGGGAAAATTCCATGTTTGTTTGCGAAACTCATTGGAAGAATGAAGAAAATCTGTTCGATTGTTATTGTCATGAACATGAATCACAAAACATATATATATATATTTTTTCCATGTGTCACTTTAACAGAGACAACACCATCTGTAATTACTATGTCTGGTTGCATTTCCCTGGCAGGCAAAGATAGATGGAAGAGACATCCTTCTGTGTAGAAGATGGGACTGGCTTGTCTGTGGATGGTGGAGGCTCGCTGGGCTCATCAATCCGTCCATCCATTCACCTTGTTCGTCTCATCCTGACTGCAGCACGCCACTGTGGAGGCTTGACATAACACACATTAGATTAATAACAGAAAAGCAAAATGTGACTTATGGTGTATTATTTAGTGTGCTTCAGTTGTAATTCTCATAATAATGACTGTTTTGCTGGCTTCACACAATATATATAATTGGCCTGTCTTAGTTAAAAGCCCACTCACCACGACAAGGTGAAGGCCAAGAGTGGGAACACAAACACAGACCAGAAACGAACAGGACAAATCCAGACAAGACTACAAAAAACACAAACACAAATATCAATCACTTTGACCACTATCTTTTTTCACAAAAACTTTTATTTCTTTACAAATTGAACCTTAGATTGTGTCACAACAAACTAAATAAACCCTTGAAACAGCCAACAAAACATGAAACAACAACACTTCATCAATATTATAATGAGTATCCTCATTGTATGTCCTTGTATGGTTCAATGCTGACACAATAAAATAAAAACGAAAAATAAAGACAATGTCTCTTTTTTGGCACGACTGATTGTAGTAGACTATAGCTCTTATACTTAGCCTGACAGTTTGTGCAATGAATTATATTATATCCTAAAACAAGACTAAATAGCCCATAGTTTAAAAATATGTTCAATAGTAAGTGTTCAGTGGGTCAGATGTCAAATGTGATCTATTTAAAATGTAGAATAGATGAGCTAAATAACACATATATAATACACATTGATGGGAATTGAACCATCGCCTCAGTCTTGCAAGTCCAAGATTGTCATAATGTACCACAAACCTAAATCACACTCCCTTTTTTCATCTAAGCTGTTTGAGTAGCGTTAGCACACCGTGATTCCTCATCAACTACAGGCCTACACTTCAAATAATTATGAGAAAAATCCAACGTAAAGAGAGCACTTCCATTAGGAAATAGTCAACATGAAATTTCGTCTTCTACTGACACCTGCTGGTCAAATTGAATAGTTGCAAATATTGTGAAGAAGTTGTCATCTAATTCTAATCCTAAACAATATGGCCATTCCAAGTCAAGTATTAAGACAATTAATCAGGTTTGTACTGCTTGATTGAACACATTCATCCCGTTCCAGTGCACTAAAACCCACTTCCCTTCAGGACCGTGTCAGCGAAGCCAAAACTTCCTCGAGTGACGCTGTTTCCCAGCATGCAATGCGAGCTAGCGATTCACAATACTATTTCATCACAAACATGGATGTAAAAAATAAAAAGGGAAAAGGGGAAAAATGAAACTTCAGGAACACCAACCATTGCAATACAAGCAGAACTGGGCCGAAGTTTTATATTATGTACACCATAATACAGCCTTCTGGTGGACAAGCCATACTATTTAAGCCGTGTCCTCCTATGGCACTTCCGTGGGTGGAAGCTCATCGTAGAGGTCACGTGCTGGTTGCGCGTCACTCCACCGATCACCTCGGGGAAGGTCTGAGACAAGGTCGTTGCCCTTGCAGGTCATCTGATTCAGGTGAATATATGGAAAACATGGGTCAATGTGGTCAGTCTTAACAAGAGAAGCTTACTGGCGGAAATAATGTACTACAAGTGAATGTCACACTTTCTTTTTGTTTTGTATGTGGTCAGTCTTAACAAGAGAAGCTTACTGGCGAAAATAATGTACTACAAGTGGATGTCACACTTTCTTTTTGTTTTGTATGAGCATTTAAAAACAACAACAACATAATAATATGGATTTTGACCATTTATGTTTTGGAGTTCATTGAAAGAGGTTTATTTATATATATATATATATATATATATATATATATATATATATATAAATATGTATATACATATACATATATATACATATACATATACATATATATACATATATATATACATACATATACATATATATATATATACATACACACACATGTATACATATATATATATATATATATATATACATATATATGTGCGTGTGTGTGTGTAACTTTAACTAACTTATCTATTTCTATCCATCTATCAAACGTACTATCTAGGGATCTATCTGGGGGGGGGGTTCAAATGAGCCGTCGATTGTATGTGTGGGAGTCCCTCGGGTTCAGCCCAGCTGATTTAGTGTTCGGTGAGAGGACCCTCACGTCTGTTAAGGGGTAAGTGGCTTTCCAATGTTAAATGAGTCGAGAATAATGTGTTAGATTACGTCATTTTTTTTTTTCGTGAATGCTTGCATCGTGCTTGTGAAACTGCTCACAAAACTCTTGTCGCCAGCCAGTCTAAAATGAAGCAGCAGTTTGACAAGAAAGCTGTGGCTCGAGTTTTTGAGACAGGCGACCGAGTGTTGGTATTGTTGCCGTTACCCGGTTCCCGTTTGCAGGCTGGTTTTTCTGGTCCGTATGTCGTGGAGCGCAAACTTTCCGATACAGATTATGTAGTGCACACTCCTGATAGAAAACGATCGTCCCGCGTCTGCCACGTCAAAATGTTGAAAAGTTCCGCCCGGTTCACACTGGACGTGGAAGCGCCGCGAAGCGCCGCGAAGCGCCGAGCGCTTCCATTCAGCGCCCATGTTAATCAATCAGTGTGTTTACATGCAGAGCTTAATCGGACTAAGCAATAATTCTGTTTTCTCGTCCAATCGGAGTTCTCAGCTTGGTCCCCGTATCCATGCAGCTGAGAAATTCAAATTATTGACGGGAACGTGTCCTCCTCACAACACTAGGGGGTGGAGTGAGTCTTTTCAGCCGGTCAGCTGCTTTCGGTTGACATATTAAATCTATTATGATATGGAACGATAGTTCATAATGTACGTGTTACTTGCTTTGCAGATAAGGTGTACCCTATTTCTTGTGCTCCTGGTTATTTTAAAAGGCAGACAAGAACGTTGTTTGCTGTTGGAGGGCTACAACAACACTTCGATGCTACGCTTTGTGCCGTCGCTACGGACCCCAAACTCTCGTTCTTGTTGGATTCGGGTGTGTGTCTGTATTCGATTATCATGATGTTGTTTTTTTTAAATGCTCATACAAAACAAAAATAAAGTGTGACATTCACTTGTAGTACATTATTTTTGCCAGCAAGCTTCTCTTGTTACAACTGACCATCGACCCATATTTTCCATATACTCAACTGAATCAGATACCCTGCAGATCCCCTGCAAGGGCCCCGAGGTGATCGGTGGAGTGACGCGCAACCAGCACGTGACCTCTACGATGAGCTTCCACCCACGGAAGTGCCATAGGAGGACACGGCTTAAATAGTATGGCTTGTCCACCAGAAGGCTGTATTATAGTGTACATAATATAAAACTTCGGCCCAGTTCTGCTTGTATTGCAATGGTTGGTGTTCCTGAAGTTTCATTTTTCGTCCCTTTTTATTTTTTACATCCATGTTTGTGATGAAATAGTATTGTGAAATCGCTAGCTCGCATTGCATGCTGGGAAACAGCGTCACTCAAGGAAGTTTTGGCTTCGCTGACACGGTCCTGAAGGGAAGTGGGTTTTAGTGCACTGGAACGGGATGAATGTGTTCAATCAAGCAGTACAAACCTGATTAATTGTCTTAATACTTGACTTGGAATGGCCATATTGTTTAGGATTAGAATTAGATGACAACTTGTTCACAATATTTGCAACTATTCAATTTGACCAGCAGGTGTCAGTAGAAGACGAAATTTCATGTTGACTATTTCCTAATGGAAGTGCTCTCTTTACGTTGGATTTTTCTCATAATTATTTGAAGTGTAGGCCTGTATCTGCACACAATTTGGAATTCGTCCCAGCGCCCTGAGCTGTAAATTTGGACGGTGTAAAATGAAAATGGCCATCTGCAGCAGAATGAAAGTGAGATTGCATTGTCCAGGTAGGAGGACAGCAGTCAGTCATGTTTCACCTCCAGTCAACACGCAGTGGTTCACATGAAGGTCCAAGAGGCCTACAGACCTACACTGAGTCTGGACGTGGCAGTACAGTTGGATCATTGTCTTTGTTGTGTCGTTTGGTCATTGTGATCCAATGTAATGTGAGAGAAGGACGAGTGCAGTTATATTGGAGTGAGTTATTTAGAGTGTAATAGAAGTTATAATGCAGAGTCTGTTTTTATGAAATGTTCTATCACCTGGCATCCATCCATCCATCCATCCATCCATCCATCTTCTACTGCCGTATCCGGAGTCAGGTCTCGGGGGCAGCAGCCTCAGCAGAGACCCCCAGACTTCCCTGGACCCAGTCACCTCCTCCAGTTCCACCAGTGGGACCCCAAGGCTTCCCAGTCCAGCCCAGAGACCGGGTCAGCACCACTCTGACTCCCCGAGTCCCTGCTGCTCAGGTGAGGCTTCAAAGATCTGGCTGCACCTGATTGGACGGTCGTGGAGGATCTCCTTGGTCTTCTTGGTCTTCTTGGTCTCCAGCTGTTTGACCTCATGCTCTCTGTTGACCTCCTCACTCAGTCCCTCAGTGATGTAGAGCTCAGTGTAGATGCTGTTGAGGAGAGTTTGACTTCCTGCTTCTTCACCTTCAGTCACACGTTCACATCTCCTCTCCAGACTGATCTTCTGCTGCTGTAGAAGCTCCTGCAGACCACCAACCTCTGGAGCTGAGAGAAGGTTGGAGAAGAAAACATCAGTGTGACAGTGTGAGCATCATTTTCTGTCCACGACTTGAAGCTGAAAGCATCCAAACTCCATTTTTCAGCTGATGTGGTGAAGCTGCTGTTGTCTGACTGTTTGCTCTAAATGTCCTCCAGTGGATCTTCTGACTGGAGGTCCTGACCACGGTTATAATAGTTAACGAAAACGAACAAAATAACGAAAACTTCAATTGAAAAAAACAATTGTCACGTTCCCAGGGTTTAGGATTTTGGTACCTGCCTCGTTGGGCTTCGAAGCGAGCAGAGCTGAGACCATAAGGGTGACGTAGCAACGTTCAGGACACTGATTGACCAAAGGCCGTCTTTCACGAAAGACCAAAACCGCCATTTTTAAATGCCTCGCGTGTGGATTTTTACATTAACACGTATTAAGAACTGAAAAGCTTATGAAACTGTACCATGGGTGAACAAAGAACTACAGACGTTTCTGTTTTCTGTGGCCGAAGAAAAAGCACAATGCAGACAGTTGTGCAGAAAGTTTAGTGTTAGCTAAAATATCGGGCACACAGACGTACTTATGTATACATTTCTTTCCATTGTAACAGGTGCTACAAGATCTGCAATCCATTACCTAGAATTGGTTTTCCTTAAACTGATGTACAGGATTACTAATCTGACTTTGATGGGCAAATTTGACAACAGAATACAATTATGAAGCACTAAAACACAGGACCACAAAACAATTAAATGCATGATGAAATAATGATATGCTTTGTTAAATGAAATAAAATGGCATTTTCAACTAAGTAATAAAATAGTCGGTGGTGCAGTGGTTAGCGCTGCCGCCTCACAGCAAGAAGGTCGTGGGTTTGATTCCGGGGCCTGGACCTGGGACCTTTCTGTGTGGAGTTTGCATGTTTTCCCTGTGTCTGCATGGGTTCTCTCCGGGTTCTCCGGCTTCCTCCCACACTCCAAAAACATGCATGTGAGGTCAATTGAACGTTCTAAATTGTCCGTAGGTGTGCATGTGAGTGTGAATGGTTGTTTGTCTCTATGTGGCCCTGCGATGAACTGGCGACTTGTCCAGGGTGTCACCCTGCCTTCGCCCTAAGACAGCTGGGATAGGCTCCAGCAGACCCCCGTGACCCTGAATAGGAATAAGCGGGTATAGAAGATGAATGAATGAAATCTTTATTCAATGAATGACACATTTTATTTCACTCGTGGTTTATGTAATTATTATTTTTTGCTCCATAGCTTTCATGATTCAGCATTACATGTTAAGCGTGATGAATTGCATGAAAAGAGAGAGCACTCGCTGATAAATTAACATGGTGTGCTGTTTAATTCCATGAGGACGACAAAATATTTGCAAATTTGTGTTAGCTACACACATCAACAGGTGCAAGAGAAAGGGAGGAACTTTCAGGGAGGAACTTTCAAGATCGTTGAGTTTTTATTTTTAATTTTTTTTAGTTCTGATGAAATAAATAGACCAATCATTTCATTACTTTGTCTGCTTTCCAAAGAGAGTTGCTTCAAAGAATTATCATTTATTATTCAGTGGCACATTGCTCACTTGTTTAATTCACAAATAATAGTATATTATTATAATAATACTATTTTATTAATATAATAATACTACTACTACTACTACTACTACTACTACTACTACTACTAATAATAATAATCATCATCATCATCATCATCATCATCATCATCTCATCATCATCATCATCATCATCATTATTATTTCTAAAATTTCCAAACAACAATCGTCAGTTGTTCCGTAAAAAATACATTGATTTCCATGTTGAATTTTGTACGGTTCGTGAGCGCGCACGTCTGTCAGTGACGGTCTCCACACTGACACAACTGCGCATGCTCTATTATCCCATCAATGCGGAAGTCAAAAAGTTTTTGGGAGCCATGCGCTGGGTGAGCAACTTCATTGAAAGGAATGGGATGCCATCTTGGACTCTGGGGGCTTGCCGCACTGTCACGCAGGTTGTGACGTAGCGGGCCGGCGACGCCGACAGGTATGACGTGAATGATTGACAACTACCATTCGTTCCTGTTAGCGAGAGGATTAAAAACAAACAGACACCATTATGGCATCAAAAAGGAGTTATCCCAGCGGTGCGGAAAAACGGAAGGAAAAGAAAACTGATCAAGAAAAACTTGCAAAGGGGAAAGGTAAGTTATTTGTTTGTGATGTGGGCTGGAGAGGTGGAGGTGAAACGCTGTTGTCCCCCCCCCATGTTTGTTTATTTGTCCTGTTAGCCAGCTAGCTAGCGTCGGATAAATGTTAGCTGGCTGGCTAATATTTGTTCGTCATGAATCAGCGTTTTTGTTTGTTTTATGAAAGTTGACCATATCCTGCGATGTTGGCCTATCCTGCCATGGGAATGACTGATTGACTCCACACCCGTTTATTCACATTCTAACAGGGAGGGCGGGAGGGAGGGCATGTTGTAGTTGTTGTTGTAGTCAGTCCCCTGTTATTGTTCAGTGGAAGTTGTCTCTCACATATTTGACTCTTCATGTTATTTTAGCCTTAACTTAGGATGAATTTACTAAGCTTAGTTTGTATTTTGTAGGCCCTTAATTAGAAATGTGGTACTGTTTTAGAATTCAAAGAAATATTTTATGGAAATACTTTATTTGGCATGGTGTTGACTATTTTAGACTGTTGTGGCAGTGGGTCATTTATCTTAGTTTTATTACTTTAACTAGTACAGTGTGTAAAGTAATGCCAAAAACTCTTAAAAATGACAGTTTTGTAATTGGGTAAAAGCTTTAAAGGGACACTGCAACCATAATGTTTAATTTAAAAACAAATGAATTTTTAATTTTCCTATATTACTGCAACATCACTGTAATAATAAAATAGGAAAATGCGCTTCTGATCTGTTTTGCTTGATGATCTAATGAGCTTTGTCTCTGCAGGAGCAATTCTAAAATATGTTGGCGCTCCAGACATTGAGCCAGAGGGATCTCCCGAACATCCTGACCAGGAAGCTCCAGGACCAACACGTTCCTCAGAACCTCCTTCTGTCCAGGTGAATAATGTGTGTTATTCTTAGTAGCTAAGCTGATAAGTGTGGGACGAAACTAAGGCAATTAAGCATTATTTTGATTGTTGGTTTGCGTTTTAGTGTTGCACTTGTTGGTTTGTTGGATTTTCTTATTTAAAGTAAGCATTTTTTTTTTTAATGAATACTCAATCTGTTGTATTTATTGACATATAGAGGATTCTTTTCCTAGTATTATAGTGTTTGTTTGTTTTTAAATCAGTTTAACTTGCCTGAGTTGCTCAACTGAAGATGTTTAATTTTACCTGTAGCCTGTTTTGCTCACGAGGTGTAATAGATTGTGGAATCTTAGTAGACCTTAGTAGACGCACGCTGCTGAGAGTGGCAGCGATCAGCTCCGATGACCATGGTGCTTGTAAATAAGGCAAATGTGCCATCTAGTGGGATGCAGCATGTTTATTCGTGTTGGAGCAATGACAAGTACGACTAACAAAACAAAAGATGCACAGGGTAAAAAAAAAAAATCATAAAGTCAAGCCCAACAAAGATAACAGATGGGCATAACTGTAACATTACATAGTAATGATTACTAGTACTACCAAAATTTCTCTATTTTACTTTTCAACTCGAACTTGAACTATTCATCCCCTTTTTTCAGCAGCCATTAAGACAAAAGGATGACACTTATGCATTGCATCAAACTGTGATGCACAAACTAAATTAAATTAAATCAAAACAATAAATAAAGTGTGCATTAAACAGGGGGCAGTGCAATACAGTACAGGACTCAACTGATATAGTGCAGTTAGGCAGTATAGCCTATAACAGCTGTTCAGCATCCATAGTAATCCACAGTCAGTGCCATAATCATCCAGTCAGTGTCATATTCATCCATCGTCAGTATAATATATATGATATCGCGCAGACCCTCGTCCTCCACCACATTAATTGGCCTGCAAGCCGTAGCCACACCCATTTAGCCCCCGCTGTTGAAAGTTGGCGTGTGGTGGACGCGGCCAGTGGTCTCCGTGCCACACCATCCAACGTGGTTTGCTTTACCTCAGAAGGGGGCGGAGGGCTCTCCGCGTCAGCTGTATGCTTCGCAGACAAGTGAAACGTAAGACTGCTCGTACTCCGGTGGAAACTAAATACAGCTTTACAGTAAATGCATATCACTTTTGTCCTGTCAAGACTGCCATCTGGCAGGGTTTTGAAGTGGAACTTTCCATTTACAATTGACGCCTTATCCATGTTAGTCCTTCCTAGTGCTCATCTACGCTCAGTGTCTTTTTCTTTTTTTTGTTGTGCTTACAAGCCGGCTGCAAGCGTGTGACTGTGTGCTGTGAGTCAATTAATTTCCCGTTTCCACAATCTACGGAGCGGCCAAAGGTTCAAAAAGCACCGTGTGCGTTAATCGCGATGAAAAAATTTGAATTATTGCCTTCGGCGCGAAACAACCAGCAAACGCGAATAAGAATGTTGACATTTGGAGAGAGGATGAGACCGGGGCGATGCTTTCTCTTCTAAAAGAGATGGACATATTAAAATAACGCACAACAGAGACCTTTTTTAAAAGGGTAGCGCAGCAAATGCAGGGCTCCGGCTTTGCGCAGCCCTGAACAAATACGTATTCCTTCGTATTTATATTTCTACCTTTTCGTTCACATTTTTTATAAGTTAGAAGAATTTTAACTTTGTAAATAAAAGCACAGCAAAGAGATGTTTTTCTGATTTGTTTTTATTTCGATAATTTCGCTGTTATTCTGCTGGAAACGGCACAAGCTTCCTCCACGGTCGGCACTTTAATGAGCGTGTGTATAACTGAAGACACCGTTCCTTTGCAAAACCTGTACACAAACTCTCCCACCAGTCTGCGCAGAACCCGCATCCAACAAGAACGAGAGTTTCGGGTCCGTGGCGACGGCACAAAGCGTAGCATCGAAGACATTGTGTTGTTGTAGCCCTCCAACAGTAAACAATGTTCTTGTCTCATGGTTATCTTTTAAGATAACCATGAGCACAAGAAATAGGGTACAGCTTATCTGCAAAGTAAGTAACACGTACATTATGAACTATCATTCTATATCATAATGATGTAATATGTCAACCGAAAGCAGCTGACCAGCTGAAAAGGCTCACTCCACCCCCTACTGTTGGGAGGAGGACACGTTCCCGTCAGTAATTCAAATTTCTCAGCTGCATGTATAGGGGGACAAGGTGAGAACTCCGTTTGGACGAGAAAACCAAATTATTGCTTAGTCCGATTAAGCTCTGCATGTAAACGCACTGATTACACCTGCGCCAGAGTGCAGAGTGAAAGCAGCTCTTTTAAAAACAAGCGCAGGCTGAAGTCAGCACTCTGTCCTCTGGCGTGTCCACGCTGAGAACTCTGTCCTTCGCAGTTCTTAGCATTTCGGCTAGCAATCCCAGAGCGGGCTGGGCCATAAGCACAGCCGGAGGAGGAACCCTGGCGGGTGCCCGTTCATCGGGAGGTGGCGCTGTGTGTGCGTGATCGTTGTGCATTCACCGCTTGGCTGTTAAAGCCGGAGCCCCCCCCCCCAGTTGAACACCGGTGCGCCGAGACGGGTACTGGAAGGACGCTGGTCTCAACCCCCTGCCTGGGTGCAGTCGCTCCGTCTTCCTCTGTTTTCGCCATTCTCCTCTGTTACTGTTGCGGCGGCGATGTCCTCGCAATCAATTGCCGCACCAGTCTAGCCGGGTAACAGCGGTGTCACCACCACAACGCGGACACTTTTCCTTTGATTTTGGTTTATTTGGTTTAGACAATTCAGTTTGTCTGTTTCTTTTGTTAGCGTAACCACTTTCTTTGGTTGGTTTTCTTTTCTTTGTTTTGTTGTGAAATTTTGGTGAAACTTTGGGTTTTCTATTGAGTAGCGATTTTGTTATAGTTTGATTTCCTTTTTTAGTTCATTAATATCTTGTTCCATAGTGATCGTTACCTTTTTGTTTTGGGTTTTGGTCCTGTGTGTGTGTGTGTGTGTGTGTGTGTGTGTGTGTGTGTGTGTGTGTGTGTGTGTGTGTGTGTGTGTGTGTGTGTGCGCGCGCGAAGAATAAATAAAAGTTTTCCTTTCGTTCTAACTGTTTAACGCTTGCCTGGGTGTCTCAAGGTATTAGTATGTTAATTTTGTTCTCTTTTCTTTAGGACAGGAGTTGGCGTAGCGTGAATTTTGGTTTGTAGTGATTCCCTTAGCTTTGTTTATTCCCTTTTTTGAGTTTTCTTTGGTTTCTTTGGCCCTGTTCCCCTTATTTTCTTATGTTGAACAGTCTTTTTGGTATGGTACTTATTTCCTTGACACTCAGGCAGCTAAACCTGGTCTATTTTAAATTGTTGTCAAATAAAGCTGTTTCATTGGAAGTCCGTCTCGTCCTCTTAAATTTCAAAGCGTAACGAACCTGTGTAGCCCGAGGAATTTTATTATAGTTTATTTCCTGGGGTGCAACTCCCCAGGTGACGTTGTCAGGCAACCCCCCCCCCCACCCCCCCCAATTTTCCTTTATACCCACCATCTGAATTGTCTCCACCTCCGCCAGACCCTCCCCCTCGCCACATCTAGTCTTTTTTTGATAGGCTGCCCTCGCTATTAACCTCCCCCTCATCACAGCTTTAATTGTGTCCCACAGTATGGTAGTGTCTACTGGACTATCTATGTTCTCCTCCATAGAGCATTTAATCTCTTTCTTAACCTCCTCCAGTGTTTTTGGATTATTTAGCATACCCACATTTAATCTCCAAAGTGTGTTTTTCTTCTTCTTATTTAGACAAATAATAAGGTAATTAATACTGTGTCAGTACAAGTCAGTCGTTCCTATTTTACATTCCTCTATTCTGTATCTGTCTGTAATGTTAATAAAAAAAAATAGTCCTCTGTAACGGGTGGAGGTCCCTCCAAACATCAAACATCCCGAGTTCGGCTAGAGAGACGTTGACAAGTTTCGACAGGCGGGTCTGACTTCTGTTGCCATTAGTTGTGTCGAGTTTAGCTTTTAAATCATGTTGATTTAGCTCTTGTTGAGAGAGATGTGTTTCCTGTAGATCAGGCATGGCCAAACTACGGCGTGTCTCTGTCTGGCCCGCGTGAAGGCAGTCAAAAATCTAACCTAACTTAGAAATGACACTTGAACCTGCAATGAGTATTTTAGTCGTTCTAAATGAGTCCAACGTTAGAAAAAAAGGAGCGACCCGGACTTCCCACAGTCTCTTTTCTATTAACATGGGAATTCAATTTTAATAATTTGTCAACTAAAAACACCGGTCATACTAGAACATCCCTACCAGCTTTCTTCCCTGTATTCTCTGAATTTAATCAAAGAATCTTTGAAACTCTTGTAGCTTTTCTCTGGCTCGTGTCGCTGCTGATGCGTAGCCCCTCCAGGATCCCTCCTTGCACTGCCACTCCGTCGTAGTGCGGGGCACCGAGTGCCGCAGGCCCCTCCGCACCCGTCGCCACCGCCGTCTTCTCCGCCAGGCCGCGTCTCGCCAATTCCTCCTTTACCTCCTCTGCGCTGTTGTAGGTTCGAGTTCCCGTATCCCAGTGGGTCCTCATCTTGGTGAATGGCGTCTGGAAGCGGATGCCCTTCTCCTTCAGGATTCTTTTAGCAGTGTTGTACTCCTTTCTCTTTTGGACCATCTCTGTCGCGTAATCGTGATGGAATGACGGTACTTTATTCCCCAGTTCTATTTTCTTTGTCCATAGCTCTCTCAGGACCCTCTCTTTGGTAGTAAATTCTCGGCCTGGACTCCAGGTCAGTTAACTTGTCCTGAAGAGCTTTTTGTTCTCTCAGTGATATGACCAGAGCGTCATTAGCTTCCTGTGCCCAACGTTCTAGCTTTTCAATCCGCGACTCAGCCTCGTTGATCTTGCTGGTTTGGAGCTCCTGTTCGGTGATGACTTTCGCAAGTTGTTGATTTATTTCGTCTTTGAAGTCGTCCAAGTCTTTTTCCACGTCGTTCCTCAGTGTTTCTCCAAACGTGCGAAGGACTTCTTTTGATTCCATTTTTAAATCCCGTATCTCCTTGCTAATAATTTCTATGTCCGAGCCGTTTTTCGCGTCGTTAGTCACGAGGAGTTCGTTTCGCCATCTCTCTCTGTTTCAGAGGAAGCTGGTAGTTCCGCCATATTGTCTGTTACCGTGTTTCTGTTTTGGTTGAATCGAGTTTTCCTTCCCATTCCAACGTTCCCCTGATCACTTTGTAGTTAATATGATATCTGACAATAGTTATTCAAGTTTTCGGGGAGTTTTTACCCTGGATGGTCGAGAGCCCTGGTGTCGCGCAGTCTACTGCTTTATGGCCAAACCAGAAGTCCCTTCCCTCTAGCCTTTTCAAGGGGGAGGTGGCTAGTCTCGGCTCTTGTGGGACAAGAAGCAGAAGGCGTGTCCGATCGGGGGGGAAGATGAGATGACATTTTTGTGGGTCAACACAAACTCATCTGCGAGGACAGCAGCCTTGGACAATGACGACACTTTCTGTTCATTCAAGAACATTACCACCTTCTCTGGCAAAGAGTCTTTAAAATCTTCTAAAAGAACGAGCTCACGGAGTGACTCAAAGTCATTTTTGACATCATTAGCTGCACACCATTTATCAAAGAGGTTGCTTTTCTCCCATGCAAACTCGACAAAGCTTTGACCACTAGATTTTCTATGGTTCCTAAATTTTTGCCGGTAGGGCTCAGGAACAAGCTCATAAGCAGGAAAAATTGCTTCCTTTCCAACATCATATTGCAGGCTGTCTTCTAAGAAAAGAGCAGACACCAACTCCTGTGCTTTTCCCACCCGCTTGCATTGGAGAAGGACAGGCCACATGTCTCTTGGCCAGTTGAGTGGCGAAGCTATTCGCTCCAAGGCACTGAAGTATGAATCAACTTCTGCCTCACGAAATGCTGGCACCAGAAAAATGTTTTTACTGGGGCTGGGCAACGATTAAAAATTTTAATCGCAATTAATCGCATGATTTACCTGATCAATCACGATTATTCACGTCGTATACGCAAAAGCCAATAATGAATTTAAAAGAAGTCTTTCATACACTTTAATTTAAATGTTCTGCCATATAAACGAAAGCACCATAACATTTATCGTCCAAACACTTAACATCAGCACTTTACACAGAAACATTTTTAATGTAAATCTAAAGTTAAAAAAAATGCAAATACAAAATTAAAGCTTATTGCCAATGCCAGGGCATTACTGTTATCCTGTTCCTTATGAAAAATAAAAATAAATCTACCTCCAAAATCCTGAGCCACAATAATAACAGGCAATTTCTGAGGTAACAGCAGAAACATTTTTCTTTTATCAGGGAGCAGCATAACCAGTCTGCGTTCCCTTGCAAATGTCCCAGTTAGAAAGGGTGAGGCACAAAAACGTTCACTTTTGGGTTTTTCTTCACAGGGGACTAGAATGTAAAGTCCACATTTATACTGGAGTTCCTTTGGAGAATCTCACTCAACTCAGTGCAGTTTGTCAGTTCCTGGAACTTGACGGCCAGTTATTTTAAATGTACTGCCATATGAATTAAAGTGCCATAACATTTACTGTGCAAACACACTTTTAACATCAGCATTTTTGAACAATTAGCAGATAAGAAAAAAAAAATAGTGTAAATTTAAACTCAACTTAAACAATGTTATCAAAGCAATACAAAATTAAAGCTGTAAGCAGCGTTTGCGGGACTGAGCCCACCTGGCCACTGCCTGCCGTGACGTCCGCCACCTGGCCACGAGCCCCCGACACCCGCCGACGCTTCCCAACGCCTGGCGATTCCGCCCTGAAACCCGCCGATGCCCCCATTACTGACGCCGACGCCTGCTGATGACACATCAAGCACTGACTTGACATTACTGACTTGACATTTAGAAACATTTGATTTCTAAATGTGATTGATTACTGTATCATTTTGGAGATAATAAGCCTTAAAGTTGGCTTTTTGTTTTGTTTTGCGACAGCTCCAATATTCCATGTTTACTGTACAATAACATCAAATTGCTCCATAAGCTGTCAATGGTTGGTACAGTTGACCTCAGGACAACCTTGAATATATCTTCTCTTAATATTCTTGAATATTCTCACTTAATGTACCAGCTCCTTCCTGTAGACATGATATGTACAGTTAGTTATTCTTTGTTTGACGCAAGTGTTATATTAAGTTCCTACTATCTGTACCGGTACTTCTTGTTAATTTGAAATAAACACTAACAGCATAATGTCAAAACAAAAACCGAACAAGTCAAAGATCATAAAACAAGGAGGCTTTGTACTAAAATATGAATAAAATATAAACAGGGAGTTGTCTAATGTCGTCAAGGAAGCCAACATTACGTTACCTGTTGATCAGCATGTTGACTCAGAAAATCCTCAGGCTCCTGCTGCGACATTTCATTTGGGGCGACGGTTGTGACTTCACTGCTGGTCCCGTGAGAAACTCAAATCGGTTCTTCACGTTTGTTGCGTGGCATGGGTTAGGACATTGAGAGGCATTATAGTGTGGTTGTGTGCACCAAATCGGACTCGGCTTCTAGCTCGATAGCCGTGCATAATTTACGCAAACGCAATGCTATGTTTACGTGAACTCACGGAGTCCGACTCCTTGCACGTGCTCATCTCGACTCAATGGATTTATGAGCTTGATGACAAGTGTGTATTTTGTATTGGATTGATGTACTGCAATTCTAGTCATGTGAACAAGCAATTAGTATTCCTAGTTATATGTGGCATGACGAAATACTGTACTACCAAGTTTGTATTGCAGTATCTTCAGTTTATGGGGTAGAGGGTGCTCAAATTGGATTGATTGAAGATGTAGTTTAGGTACAATTTGCTTGTTTTTATCAATATTTAAGTTGATTGCAGTTCAAGGTGGCACAATCCTATCAGATGTTGTCATTTTGTCACGAAGAACACTGGTATTTGTTGATTATTACCATAAGTACCACCATGTTGCAGGCATTGTGGTTACAAGTTTCACTCCAATTTTGATTGTTGTCTGTATGACTAGCAATCCGTTGAGCTGTCTAGGGTTATCATTCAGATAAGGTGTCACAACTTTTAATTGCATGGGAACTTTGGGATCCATGGCAGATGGGCATTGTAAAAAAACGGATCTTGAGTCGGAAGGCTAGCTTGTCCTAATTGTGACCTTAATATGATGATTTTTTTTCCCCTGCCAGATTGAGGAGAAATTAAATGGACATCCAAACCGGGGCCAATAATGGATGAGCTGGATGATGTCACAGTATCAATTTTAAATGGTATGTCATGTGTATGATTTGTCCGCTAAGTAATTAAAATAACTGTATGCTGACACTGATTTCAAAAAGAAGTATTTTACAAATTTGAGACAAAATGTCTAAACTGAATTGCATTTACAATTAATTCTGATAACAGAAATTGGCACAAAACAAACTTGGTTTGACTTGTCAAGTTGAATTAAATTCATTAGTTAAAAAATGTATGAGTTGTTAAGTGTAAAAGGTTTGTTCATGATTGGACTGTCTTTATAGCTGCCAACATCGATGAAGTCTTGCTCCACACCCTCAGTCGTGATGATTTGAGAGACCTTTTTCCTGGACCAGAACACTTTCTCAGGAGGAAATGGATTTGGGCCCTTATTAGTGTAGATGTGATTGGTTACCTACTTTGCTCTGAAAACATCGAGCATAACACTTTTTTTTTCTTTTTTCCTAATTGGGTCTATTGTTTCTCTCTTGTTCATAATGTTTTGGATCTGGTTTCCTCTCGGCTGAGAATTCCACCGTACCAGACAAGGCTGCCCCGAATGAAGCCAGGAACTGTGTCTTCACCAGGAGGAACATCTCCAATCTGTCCTCAGACATCCACTCCTTTGGTGAAAAGCAGCCCAAAGAGGACCCTACAGCTTCCTGCTCCTCCACAATATGTTGTCTATACTAGACATGGGCAAACCCCGGCCCGCGGGCCACATCCGGCCCGCTGCGTGTCTCTGTCCGGCCCGCGTGAAGCCTTTCATAACCCCCCAACACCGCACCCCCCAACGAAACTTTGTCGGCACGTAACTTTGCCGAGTTAGTGTAGCGCGATAGCGATAGCGTGCTTCCCCCCCGTCAACGAGGTGTAGGTACAGAATTAGTCCGGGTGCAGAATCGTTCCCGGCAGAAGTGACTGCCGATACGGCAACTCCATTGGGACATACCTCTACATCGCGTTCGAACGTGATATATGGATAGATCGCGGTACGTTTATAGAGTTGCCGTATGTGACGTAATTGGCAGTCGCCTCTGTCCAGTGGGCGAATGCCAACAACGTCACATACGGCAACTCTATTAGGACAAACTACATCGGTTGATTAAGGTTATCTTTTTTTTTCTGTCAATCCCTGCCGTATTTACAGTACTTTGTATTATATTGTATACACGAAATTCTCTCACAATCTATCTATCTATCACCCGCTAAATAGCGTTTTGACCGTGATCTATCCATATATCACGTTCGACCGCGATGTAGAGGTATTTCCCAATGGAGTTGCCGTATCGGGCAGTCACTACACCCAGAACGATTCTGCACCCGGACTAATTCTGTACCTACCTACAACCCCCCCTTCTGTGGCCCGCCGACTCGATGCAGGTCTGTCATGTGGCCCGTTGCTAAAAAAGTTTGCCCACCCTCTATACAGACAGTGAGTTGGAGCAAGCTCGTAAGCACTACTTCCAGATGGCCCGCACTGCCAGTGAGGGGAAATGTGTCATGTTCAAAGAGCTGAGATGCAGGCTGGTGAGAAACACTGTCACCAGCATGATTTCTATCTTGAGAGCCAGTCAGCAAGGAGAGGGGGTCTGGTACCCTTCTAAGCATGAAGTCACTGCAATGTCTCAAAGACTAGTGGATTATTGTCCCATGCTGAAGGATTAAGACAAAACAATGAAACATGTAAGTGATTATATTATTTTGCGCACTTAGATTTTGAAGCGTGTGGTTATTTTTGGCTGATACTTTTTTTATCTGTGCATGTTCACTTTCCATCTTTATTTGTTCTTTCAATGAGTGAAATTTTATTTACCAAGCGAGCACTTACAAGAATCTTCACAAGAGATTCACCAGAGAGGGGCCACAAGAAGAAAAGGCATCGCATTGACTTCTCAGCAAGTGACCAAGAAGAAGATCATGATGCAGACTCAATTGGTGGATCAACAATTATTTTGTGTCACACACCAGGGCGCAGTTCTGATAATGGCCACACTTCACATAAGTAGAAACATGTCCATTTTAATAATAATGATAATGTATGAAAGCTAGGCAATGTTATGATAGTTTTGGATATCATGATATATGACAGGCATTTTTACATTTGAATTGTCATTTGATATATTTTGATGCTCCAAACAATTTCATCCATTTGACTGATTTACTGATTTGTCTCCTCCATTTCATCAGCCAAAGATGGTCTGACAGCACAGGCCAGACATTATCAGACCCTGCAGGAGCTGTACAAGAAACCAAAACCCAACCAAGATGCTGTCTCCCAAATTCTTGACCTGCAGTTTCAAGCAAGAAGATCCTTCATTGATAGTGATGTTCTGAAAGAACAGGACAAGGCCAACAAAGATCCTGGATGCATATCCATGTGTCAAGGATCTTTATCGTGTAAGTGATTAACTTGTTTTGGTTTATGATGAAAAGCAAGCATTTTTGCAGATTTTAACACTGACTTGCATTATAGGCGATGAATGAGCTGCGGCGCATTCTGGATAAGGGCAACAGAAAATTCATTGATGAACTAAAAAAAGAGATGGGAAGACTTCTGCACCAATGTGTAATTTTATGGTGTTTGGAAAAAAAATGAAGTGATGAAGCCACGCATAACGCTGGATGTAGGTGAGTCATTTTGCTGTGTCTCTAATTGACTGTGTAGCTGTTTCCTTGGACATAGGATGGTTTATGTTGCGCTGAATGAATAGATGCAGAATGGTAATACTCTTCATGCTGAAAAAATAAGATTTTTTTGTGATCAACACAAACCTAATAAGACTCATTTTTAGGAAGACTAACTTTGAACTCAAAGTTGATTTGTTCTATTCCAGTGGAATATTCCATCGCGCTGCTCAGGGCACTCCCCACACCCTTTCCTTCACCAAGTCCACCACCGAAGAAGCTGGGACATGCCAGTGAGGCACTGCTTCATGTCATTCAGGTGAAAGTTTGTTCGCATTTTCTCACATTCAACACTTCATAGTTCCATGCATGGATGTGGCGTTTCCTTCTTCTTTTTCTTTAGCCAACAGAAGATCCCACAATGTACTCGCAGAAGAGGTCTTTCTGCACCCCTGTGTTGCTGTTTGATGGGACCCGCTGTCTCATCTGTCTTGGAGCCACGGAAGACTTGAGTGACGGTCTGCTTCATCTGATGGGTTACTACTACGCCCTGCACCTCACATATCCAAAAGTGTGTGGCAACCCATCTCTCTGTCATTCAGATAGAAGTGCTACAGGACACTATCCATGTGTGAGACACCACAGCCTCATACAAAAAAGACCATGGCAGAATGGAAAGATTTTATTGGGGAGTAGAGCTGTGTACTAGGCATAGGTAGTGATACACTCCCCTGGTAGTTGTAACTTGAGGGTGGGTGGGGGTCTGTTGGAACAAACATGTTATCAGTGGTGATAGGAACACAACACTATATGCTGTCCCCATACTGTTTTTGTTTTTTTTATGTCAGGGAATCTGAATCAATATTCAATAATGATGACGGTGAATATTGTAACAACACAACATTACTTGCATTCTAGAAATGATTGCTTGAGATTGTTTTAAGATGCAATGCCTTAGTGACGTTTTTATTACAAGGCAGTGAAGGCACTGTCAGCAATTTAAGTGAATAAATAGTTGTTGACAATATTAATTCTGTTTGCTGAATTATTTTTTTTTGGGGGGGAATGGGCGTAGGGGGGGTGGATGCTTTGTCTCATTTTGAGAAAAAAAAGCTAATATTGTGAACACTTAAATTAAGAAGAATTGCACTGTTAGTAGGTCTGGTTTTAAGATCTTTTCATTCAAATTAAGAAAGAAGCAAACGTGAAAAAAGAATTGAGAAGCTAGTATCAAGTTTATTTGACTTAGTACAGTCCTTGGAATGAGTGCTTTACTGTTTATTTCAAGAGTTTTTCCATTCTTCAAATGCCTAGATATATCGTCTTATTTTAAGAAATCTTACCAAATCTAAATATCTTACTGCATTGGCAGATAATTTGACTTGTTTCTAGCCTGTTCTTTCTCAATTTAAGTGTTTATTTCTTAGATATATTTTGCAGTGTGTGGACACCGAGGGGAGCTCTAGAATTGGCTCATTCAACCGACCAACGAGCCAATCAGCAGCGGCGTCACAGGCCCTCCTCCTTCTTTGTTCTCTCTCTCACTTTGACTTCTGCACTGGACAGCCAGGTTTGTGGAGGGAAGGTTGGAACAAAGTAAGGACGGGGTACCCCATACATTCATGTACGTAGAGTCACTAAGTCTTAAACTCACCAGGTTTGTATCGCTTATCGATAACCCTAATGCCATACAAGTCTATGAGGGTCATAGGTCAACTTTGTCCTAGGGACATGGGGCCACTTTCAGGTTCATCAGGATCCTCCTGGACGCACCCACACCAAATTTGGGGCTTCAAGCCCATGAGGAACCCCAAAACCCTCACTCTAATTCCAGCCTTATCGCTAACCCTAATGCCATACAAGTCTATGAGGGTCAATGGTCAACTTTGTCCTAGAGACATGGGGCCACTTGCTTTTTCATCAGGAGCCCCCAAGAAGCGCACACGCCAAATTTGGGGCTTCTAGTTCTTGAGGAACCCCAAAACCCTAACCCTAATTTCAGCTAACCCTAGTTTCAGCCTTATCGTTAACCCTAATTCAATGCAAGTCTATGGAGGTCAAAGGTCAAATTTGTCCTAGAGACATGGGGCCACTTTCAGGTTCATCAGGATCCTCCTGGACACACCCATGCCAAATTTGGGGCTTCTAGCCCATGAGGAACCCCGAAACCCTCACTCTAATTCCAGCCTTATCGCTAAACCCTAATGCAGTGCAAGTCTATGAAGGTCAAAGCTCAACTTTGTCCGAGAAACATCAAGTGTTTTTTTCATGAATCATTCATCAATGTTAAGAGTTTGCTTTGTGGAGAATTCACAATAAAAATACATTGACACTGTCAAAGATGGACTCAAGCACTATTATTGAACTATACTGTATTTTTTGAGTGATGTGAAGCTTTTGACAAGCGCTGCGCAAAGGAGGCCCATTTGTTTTTGTTTTTTTTCAGGGGGCCCAAAATTCCTGGCGGCACCCCTGAGCGTTCATCTCCAGCACTAAGGCAGTGGAGCTGCCGGCCACGAGAGAAGAATTAACCAGTCCATTGAAACCATTTGTTTGGTCTAGTGAGTGGCAACAGTCCTTTGAGGATCTTAAGTGCCTTCTCAGCTGTAACCCTGTCGTGTCTGCTCCAAATTTTTCCTCATTGGCTAGAAGCCCCAAATCTAGCGTGGGCACTTCTTGGGGGCTCCTGATGAAAAAGCAAGTGGCCCCATGTCTCTAGGACAAAGTTGAAAATTCACCCCATAGACTTGCATTGAATTAGGGTTAACAATAAG
The DNA here is from genome assembly GCF_046127955.1 of Nelusetta ayraudi. NCBI lineage: Eukaryota > Metazoa > Chordata > Actinopteri > Tetraodontiformes > Monacanthidae > Nelusetta > Nelusetta ayraudi. The sequence goes on from NW_027466097.1 coordinate 1,357,335, forward strand.
GCTGAAACTAGGGTTAGGGTTAGGGTTAGCTGAAATTAGGGTTAGGGTTTCGGGGTTCCTCAAGTACTAGAAGCCCCAAATTTGGCGTGGGCGCTTCTTGGGGGCTCCTGATGAAAAAGCAAGTGGCCCCATATCTGTAGGACAAAGTTGAAATTTCACCCCATAGACTTGTATGGCATTAGGGTTAGGGTCCAAGAGTACACATACACATTTTCTTTTGCTTTATTGATTTAAGCTCATCGTCTCCAGCTGCAAAGGTATAGAAAGCTTTCTGTGTTTTGATATCGTGTGTGAGAAAACATCACTTTTTTCTGTAAACTTGTGTTATCATTGTCCTTCATTGAAAATGACACAATCTTTCATTTCATTGTTCAGATGCCGAACACCAAGGCATTCCGTCGCTCTCTGGCCATGAAACGACGCCTGGAGCAAAAACGGGATTGGACACCTTTTCCACCTCGGAAGGACTTTGAACGTTGTGAGTACTTCCACGTTCATGATTTCATGTTCTGCCTGTGTTGTTATGTTGTATTCCAAATAAATCTTACAAAAACATATTTAGATTTTTCTTTTTTGTCAATTTACACAGGGCGCGGTACTGGTCAGCGACCTGGGTGCGAAGATGGCCCGTTTTGCTCCTGACTGACAAAACAGTGCAAGTTCGTTCTTAAGGCCCAGCAACCAGACAAGAAGGTATGGGTCGTGATTTTGTCAAGCCACGAGTTTCTTTATGTTTTTGTTCTGGTGGTCGGAGACTCACATCTCTGTCCACTTGTGGATGGTTTTGTGTTCTCTCCCCGGGCAACAACCTTGAACACGGGCTTGTAACAGACTCCGCCCAGGATTTTGCTGCGCTACTGGCAACTGTGTTGGACCGCTGGCCCAAGGTTTGTTTATCTGCTGTGACAAACAAATTTGAACACATGAATGTCATCGCCACTTTGTTTTATCAATATCAAGTAATTCCATGATCCATAGTTCAATAACAAGAATATTCATGAATTTATTTTGCATTTTTATGTTTGTTTGGGTTTTTTTTTTTTATACAACTATTTTGTAGGTGTTTGTGCTTGACTTTCCACCTCGCCTGACTGTCAAGCCAGAACTACAAACAGCGCTACGTCAAGTATATCATCGTGTTGCTGCACGCATGGGTGTGTAAAATACATATTTTTGTTGTATTTTTTTCTCTTCAGTGACACTGTGCTAACAGATATTTCTTAGAATTGTGTGATTACATAATTGATTATGTGACACTTCTTCCAGGTTTAACATTTGTGTATATGGCCGATCACCTCCCCCTTCGTCAGCTGTACATGGTGGTGTTATGATGGTGTAAGTTTCTTCCTTCTTCAGCCTTACTTGCTCTTCATTTGATATGACAAATATATGTTAACATGTTGTTTTCTGTTTAGGTGCACCTCAGGACTGATTTTGGTGGAGCGTCTGCATGCTGCAGTGCTCCATCAGCTCGCACCCCCTTCACCTAGGCCAGGGGTGTTGTGCCACAACCAATCATCGCCCAGGGTGTCTCCCAGAGTGGTTGTGACAGGTCCTGTCTACATGCCAGTGTATGGACCCGCTCCTGAATGGACTCTTGTTGGACAGGAGGTTGAGGTAACCTGTTCATCCCTCTTTTTTTTTTTCCCCCAATCGTGTATTTGTCAAACAGTGCAACTTTTTATTTTAAAAATGAACACTTATCCTAAGTTGAATCTGATTTCCTCTCCTCTTTTTTATAGACGGTACCAACAGCTGTTGAGACTGCATTTCACACAGACATCCCGTCCAATCCCGTGTGGTTCAGTGAGGCTAAGGCTTAATCTCTCCTGTCCTGTTTGTGGGGGCGCTAATCCCGTAAGAGTCAAGTAGGCGTAAGCAGCGGCCGGTGAATAAGACGAGTTAACAACGGAAGAGCACATGCAAGAACGGCGGAAAATACCAACAACGGAAAACAAATCAAAGACCCACCCGCAAGTTACCAGTCTAAAGTGTGGACCCACTTTGGCTTTTACGAGACGGATGACGGGAGGAAACTTCATAAAGAAAATGCAATCTGCAAGAACTGTTTTGCGAAGGTAAAATACAATGGCAACACTACGAATCTGCAGAGCTGCCTCGTTCGCTATCACCCGTCCCTTTTTTCACCACCTGTCCCGGGAAAGATAAAATCTCTCCCGGGACACAATTTGTCCCGTTTTTTATGGAAAATGACAAAACCTCATTTAATTTCCGTCTGTGGTCTAGATAGGGTTGCCAACCCTCCCGTAAAGTACGCGATTGTCCCATATTTGTCAACTAAAAAGCCTGTCCCGTAATGAACTGATGGGGGACGCACTTCACTTTGTCCCGTATATTTTGGGGACGCGGTTATTTATTTATTTATTTTGTCTGCATCATTTTTTTATTGATTTTCAGAATCGGGGCAGTGAAAGGATTTTTTCCCCTCTTTCATCTTCCCGTCGGTTTGTATATCCCAAGTCCCCAAGTTGAGATAAGACAAGTTGCTACTGACTTTACATTACCAGAAAGCACTGTCCTTGTTTACATGAAAGTTATTAATGTTCATGCACTTTAATATGTTTGCTTGTGCAGTGCACGTTTGTTTGTACATGATACAAAGTTTTGGAATAAATGCAAGATGACAGGCATTTTCCTTTTTATGGGTATTTTTTTCTTTTTCAGTCACATATCGTCTGCAAAATTTCGAAGATATCGTGTGTCGTGATGTTGTCATTGTCGTGGGCCAAATATCGTCACAGTATCGAATCGTGGGTTAGCCGTATCGCCCCACCCCTATTATCAACACAAGATCACATATGTACAGTACATGTACAGTTTAATTAGTGTGTTACTTTGTTTATGAATTAATTTCTTTATGTTCTTCCAGATGTCCAGCCTGAGACGTCGATCAGCACGCGTTGCCTCAAAAACCAAAACAAACAAGTGACATGTTGGTATTTGGGATATGTGTATTTCATTGTGTGCATCTTTGTGATAGGACAATAAATGCAGTTCTTTAAACGTTACTTTGTGTCCTTGTATTTGCAGGTGTGGGCAACACGTTCAACTGTCCACATGACTGAGTCTGCCTCCAGCAATGTCACAGCAGTGCAGCAGGTTTGTACTTATTCATTTCCACTTCATCACCTGTGTGTGTTTTCTAGGCTTTACACCGATCTTATCGGCTGTATCGGATCGGCCGATATTTGGCATTTTTTGAAACGTTCATGATCGGGCGTCATGTCATGAATCACCGATCAATGACGTCATGGTCGCGTTGAAACTTTTTTAATCTGTCTCATTTCCTCCAAAGTAGTTTCACAGCATCGACATGTTTATTTGTTTGTATCCGAGTGTTATGTAAATGTATAGATTTGGGTTTACATTGTTGTCAGTTCCTTTTGTCTGCTGTGTGTCCGTTTGGGCACTAGATGGCGCAGTAGATCCTGTGTTCCCTTTTTTTTGCTTGTTCCAGGTGCGGAAAGGTGATTGGCTGGTGCCAATATTTAAGGAGGAGGACTTCAACACCTCGGTCTCTTTGTCCTTCTCCCAGCTCCCAACCAGAGGCCATGTGCCGCAGCAGCAGCATTCTGTGTTCAGCCATCAATTCTGTTTTGTAATCTATTTCAGTTCCCTTTGTGTCCACGTAGCCCGTAGGGGAGGGAAGCCATTTGTGTTGTGACCCTTTTCTCCTGTGTTTTAGTGAAGGAGGTTAGTTTGACTGTCATTTATTTGATTGTTTTCTTCATAGGTAAGATCCATAAGAGAGCCATTTAGTTTGTTGTTTTGGCCATGCCCTCCCTGACGCCAGTGCAATGATGGTGACGTTTAATAAAAACCATCCTGTGGACGAAGCACCTTTGTCTAATTTGAGAGCTGGGAGAAGGGGGGGAGCCTTTATGTTGTGTCCTGGTTCCCCCTAGGCCGGGGCATAACACCGAGAGCTAATGATTCATGATTCAAAAACCTTCATTTTCGTCTTCGTGCCTCTTCCTGTTTTGAGCACTGTCGCTATGTGACGGACAATAAAGTTTCTTTGAATCTGCAATATATGCAACGCTACAGTACCTCGCGGGGGAACTTTGGCAAAAAATTTCAACACCACAAATTTAATCAGGCACTTGGAAAAGATACACACGGAGGAGCATGTCGAGTTTAAGAAACGCAGCGCGGAGAAAGAAAAAGAAAAGCAAACTCTGAAACGGATGCTAAAGCAAACAACTTTAGACGGTGCTCCTGAGAAGGCAAGGGGTGTACAGAAACAAGTATTTATTGCCCCTAACGTGATTGGATCGGTGATCGGTGATCGGTTTATTTAAACTCACTGATCGGTGATCGGCACAAAAATCGTGATCGTGTAAAGCCCAGTGTTTTCCTTTCTATGTTTATTGGCATAAAATCACATCTTTCTTATTTTAATCAGGTGGAGGCGACGCCACAGATGACCAGAGCTGTGCCCGTGGTTCCTGTGGCTCCCGTGGTTGCCAGCACCAAGCCAGAGGAGGCCAGCACCGTCCAGGAGGCAACACAGAAGATCAACTAAGCTAAGGAGGCTTTTCTTTCTTCTTCTGTTGCCTCTGACTGCTCCGCTCGTTCTACGCCTCGCACATGTGATTTGTGATCCATCATCAGTTAGTACTAGTGAAGATGCAGTGGCAGATCATGGCACTGGTTTTAGATTAGCCAAGGTTCTGCATGGTTCTTTTCATCAAGGCGAAACCGGTCACGGTTTAAAATTCCAGCACCAGCTGGCAACAGTGAGTCACTTCAGAAGAGCAAAACTCCTCACTTTGACATGGATAATTCTGACGTAGAGTTTGTCAGTGCTGTGACCAATGAAGAGTGTAACTTCTCTCCCCTTGATGTTGATGTTTGTTTAGACCTTTGCAAAAACTTGAAGATTCATTTGGACCGTGCGAGTTTTCCAATTTCTGATTGCAATGGCCCATTAGGTTCGCCATGTACAAATGAGAATTTAGAGGCTGATGGAAACTGCTTCTTCAGAGCCATCAGTCAAGCTGTGACTGGTTTATAGACACAGAAGTGGAAATTCAGGTTGCAGCAGATTGTTTACGATTAGATGTGTACACTTTTATCGATGGTCATGGGTTGAAGTACAGCTCTTGCAAGAAACAATTCTCACATTGTATATATTTATGGATGTATTTGTTTTATATGGAAGCAGTTACCATAATCCAAATTAAAATAAGAATATAATAACAGAAATGCTTTTTCATTTTAAGAACGAAGCTGCATTATTTGACTCATAATTAAAATGGTTAATAAGTCATTCAATCTGCATTTTCATTTTCTTCTTCAAGACTGCTCATTCTTGTACTTAATTCAAATGAAGGAAAACACATTTGAGATTTAATTTTCAAAACATGCACCAGCAAAGAGTTACCAAAATTCAATATGAAATGTAAAATTCAAAAATGAAAAAGCAATAGCAGAATGCTTTTTCATTTTAAGAACAAAGCTGCATTATTTGACTCATAATTAAAATCATTAATAAATATTCCTAAATGCATTTTCATTTTCTTATTCGTGTCGCACCTTTTATGACACAATCAAAAAGAAAACTGAGAGCATTGCTTTTTAATTTTCGTGGTCCTGCCCTGCACAAGAGTTACCACAACTCGAAAACGAAATCGCAATCTCAAAGTAAGCGCGCGGCGCAGGAAAGTGACGTCAGCAGCTCTCCACCTCCGCTGTGGGTATGGCGGTATGACGCCAAGTGTCATTTGCCTCCTGTTATGTGTAAATTCTAATGTTTGTGAATTTAATAAATGTATATATATACTGTATATTTAAAAAAACAAAACAAAACAAAAAAAAGGTATAGCGGTATGACACCACTTTGCCATCGTTACTTTTCACGTCATTGAAGTTGCCGGTAAACGAGATTTAAATCGCCGAAAAACGTGGACCACTGATGGATCTCGTTGGTCGGACAGATTTGAGCATGGCGCACATTGACACAAATGTTCAAACCCTGCTGGATTTAGCTTCCCAGGTGGAGTTGAATAGTGTATCTGAATCTGATGCTCGGGACTGAGTTGAGCAGGTATTCTGCCGTCCCAGATACGGACGCAAACAAGGTTGCCCTAGCCAACCTATTGTCAGTTATGGAACACCTTGATGCACCAGCACAACATCAAAGCTAAAGCTATTTGTTACATGGGTGGAGTAACAGCTGTTCAGCGTCGGCCACCAGTCCATCCGTCGCAGGATGCGATGCAACGGATCAATCCGTCGACTGGTGGCAGATGCTGGTGCGAGATCTGTCAGTGGTCCACGTTTTTCGGCGATTTAAATCTCGATTACCGGCAACTTCAATGACGTGAAAGAAGTAACGATGGCAAAGTGGTGTCATACCGCCATACCTTTTTTTTCTTGTCTTTTCTTTTTAAATAAAAAAAAAAAAAAAAAAATATATATATATATATATATATATATATATATATGTGTATATATATATATATATATATATGTATGTATATATATATATATATATATATATCTTCATTAAATTCACAAACATTAGAATTTACACATAACAGGAGGCAAAGGACACTTGGCGTCATACCACCATACCCACAGGTGGAGAGCTGCTGACGTCACTTTCCTGCGCCGCGCGCTTACTTTGAGATTGCGATTTCGTTTTCGAGTTGTGGTAACTCTTGTGCAGGGCAGGACCACGAAAATTAAAAAGCAATGCCCTCAGTTTTCTTTTTGATTGTGTCATAAAAGGTGCGACACGAATAAGAAAATGAAAATGTATATAGCAATATTTATTAATGATTTTAATTATGAGTCAAATAATGCAGCTTTGTTCTTAAAATGAAAAAGCATTCTGCTATTGCGTTTTCATTTTTGAATTTTACATTTCATATTGAATTTTGGTAACTCTTTGCTGGTGCATGTTTTGAAAATTAAATCTGAAATGTGTTTTCCTTCATTTGAATTAAGTACAAGAATGAAGAATGAGCAGTCTTGAAGAAGAAAATGAAAATGCAGATTGAATGACTTATTAACCATTTTAATTATTAGTCCAATAATGCAGCTTCGTTCTTAAAATTTAAAAGCATTTCTGCTATTGCATTTTTATTTGGATTATGGTAACTATCTGCTTCCATAGTTACACCTGTGTTACAGAATAGTAAATGCTTCAGCAGAGTTTTATGAGGGTGTTTTTTTTGTTGTTGTTGAAAGTGAAAATGTTGTTTTGAAAATGACTGCTTACAGGTCCATCTGTTTACTCTAACCAAGCATTCAGAACGAGTTGTCCAACACCGATTTAATTTTTCAGGAATTGTTGACTTTAAAGAATCACGTTAATGTTCATTAATTCATGGAAGTGAAGAATAATTAAAGTAAATCTTAAAGTAACCTTGTGCTTCTGTGTTTCTCAATGTTTCAACAACATAGTTAAGTTCTTTCACATGGCTACTTTTATTTAACAGCTCTTTGCACACACGACCTTCAGGTCAAAAAGTAAATTCAGTAAATAGCATCACCGTAAGGATTGCGTAATAACAGAAACAAAGGAGTGCAGTAAATAACCAATATCCCTGTGTTTTTTAAAAGGAACACTAGAGATTTAACAATACACAAAATAACAGGAGGTTCACAACAATTTAGTGTCCATTCTCTGGATAGGGTCAGGGGGAGGCGCACTGCAGTGGAATAAGTGTCCATCCTGTGGAGAGGGTCGGGTGGTTTAGGGAGATGCAGTGATGGCCTCTCTTAGGTGCAAATACAAGTTCACAGCCTGATACGGATCTGTTGGTGGAGCAAGATGGGACTCAGCCATAAAGATGATACAGAGTTCATAAATCTCTGGATTACATGGTACAGCCAGCCGAAAGACACATTCATTTTTGCACAGTTGAATGTGTTCATCTTCAACAGGGGAGAGAAAATCTGTTGTTCGGTAAAGTTCAGGAACAGCATGCATCACATTAGGCCGACCGCTGGGGACGTTCAGGTTTCTTGATGGCCTGATGTTGTGTGCATTCCACACCTGTGCAGTGTCATCCAACTCATCCTGTAGAAAATGTATACATTTAGGAAGAGCTGTGCCAGCAGAACATAAATAAAACACTAAATTACAGCATTCACACATGAGCAACCCCACCCTCTCCCTCCCTCCCTGTCTCTGTTCATCCCTCCCTCCCCCCCCCTCTTTCTCCCCATCTCTTTTCCTCTCTGTTTCTACCCTTCTGGTCCATCTCTCTCCCCTTCCATCTCTGTTCCTTTCCCTTTTCTACCCCTTCTCTTTAGCATTCTTTTTCCTTTCCTCCCATCTCTGTCTGTCTGTCTTCCCAACACCCCCTTCCCCGTTTCTGTCCTCCCTCCCCTCTCTCTCACTCACATATACATGCGCACAAAATGAAAATAAAACATTATTCATAAACTCACCTGTATGGAGGCCCATACAACAAAACTGCAGGAGACTTTTGTCCAGAAACTCGCCATCAAAATGCCCGTTGTCTCTGAGGCCTGATAACAAGGCTAACCAGAACTCCATGCGCTGGCCACGCAGGAAACCCCACCAATATTCAATTCTTTGATTGGCGGTGCTGGCCCCCTCCAAGTAACTATCGAGGGTGTCGTCTGGTTGAACAGGGACGAGGAAACGCTGGAAGCCTCTAACATGGCCATTTTCGGTTCCAAGGTCGCCTCGAACAACTCTAGGGCACCCCCCAAAACGCTGTACCGCTTCTATGTAGCACCCTTACTTTTGGGTCACTACTTGTTGTGCAAGCATTGAGCCAGATTATTTTTCTTGAAAAGCCATCAATACATCCATTCACACAAATACCATATGGCTTCAGTTCATCATATGAGTCCAGGTGCCAGATGAAGTTGAGAAGTTTGAGAAGTAATTCCTCCGTCTGAGACGCCCCGCTTGCCTTAATGACACTCCTCTTGGATCCAGCTCCTTCAAAACCAAACGCCACAGACTCTTTTCTCACACGCAGTCCATTTTCTCTGCATTTAGCATACATCCACCTGTACCCGTGAAGCTGCCCAGGGTAATGTAGCTGGTTGCTAATGGATTCAAACAGGATCGCCAGGTCGGAATAGGCTTTGCGTGGCACGAGTCCCCTTGGAATGTACAGCTGCATCCCACTCTAGACTGATCAAACCCGACAAAGAAAACAAATCCTGAGTCACTAAATATTAAGAAGATGATTAAAAGGATTGGTATGTTTGATGTATGGAGGGATTTTCATCCATCCACTAAACAATTGACTTTTTACTCTCACCCTCATTCAGTTTACTCGACGACCGATTATTTCTTTATGTTCAGAACAGACAGACACAGGGTTTTAGATTGTAGAATTGCTGTTAGCGACATATCAGATCACTCAGGTGTATATGTGAAAATAAATGTAGGTCACCCACACAAAAACACTTTTTGGAGACTCAACACCTCCCTATTAAATGACACCCGATTTGAAGATTACATTAGGAAAGAAATGAAGGAATATACAAACCTTAACGGTAGCACAGTGACGTCACAGAGTATTTTATGGGATGCTGGAAAAGCAGTATTGCGTGGGAAGATTATAAGTTGGACATCACAAAGGAAAAAAGAAAAACTTAAACACCTTAACAACTTGACAAGTAAATTAGACTCACTGGAACGGAAGCACGTAGAGACTAACGACCCCACCTTATTGGAACAAATAACCGTAGTAAAATCAGTACTAAATAAGAAACTGAACGACCAGGAGGAACTTACACTTAAGTATATCAAACAAACCCACTATGAAAATGGACCCCGTGCTAAAAAACTCTTAGCCTGGAGACTTAAAAAACAACAGTCTGGAAGATCCATATATAAAGTAAAGGACCCGGTCACCAACCAGATGTGTTATAAGCCAGAAGCAATACATAAGTCTTTTGAATCATACTACAGGAATTTATACACTCAACCCGAATTAGCAGAAGCAGTAACAGTCAATCAGTTTTTTGAAATCCCTAGACCTGCCATCTGTTGTCACAGAACAAAATAAGTGCTTAACTACAGAGATTACAAATGCAGAGGTCGACAAGGCAATTTCTAAACTGAAAACAAGCAAAGCAGCCGGGGGAGATGGACTACCAGCAGAATGGTATAAGACTTTTAGGGACTCTGTGACCCCACTGCTATTTATTAAATTGTTTTAACTATGTCTTAAAAGGTGGCGAGACCCCACCATCTTGGAAACAGGCCATATTATCTGTAATACTGAAACCAGGGAAAGCTAGGACAGATTGCAGCTCATACAGACCTATCTCAGTTTTAAACACTGATTATAAAATTTTCACTTCAATTATTGTCAACACACTAGAAAATATTATCCCTAACCTAATTGACACGGACCAGACAGGTTTTGTTAAAAATAGACCAACACAAGACAATGTTAGGCGAGCTATACATCTGTTCCATATAATGAGCAAAGGAAACACAATGTCCTTAGCAATTAGCTTTGACACAGAAAAAAGCTTTTGACTCTGTTCTATGGGAATTTTTATACCTGGTCCTGCAACGTTTTGGCTTTAACAATACAGTTATAAAATGTTTAAAATTCACCTGTGGCCCGGATCAGAATAAATGGCAGTCTTTCAGGTACAATCCGTTTGGAGAGGGGTTGCTGACAGGGCTGCCCACTGAGCCCCATCTTGTTTGCTCTATTTATAGAGCTACTTGTTCAAAAGATTAGGGAAGACCCAGAAATCACGGGAATACTATTCAAGGGGAAAGAATATAAGACATGTTTATATGCAGATGACATCCTGGTGACTTTATCCGACCCGGATACCAGTCTCCCTAAATTAATGCCCTCCTTCGACCAATGTGGTTCATATTCGGGATACAAATTGAACATAGAGAAAACTCAAACTCTTACTTTTAATTACATACCTCAAGAAAACTTACGTAAGTCCTTTAAATTTAAATGGAAAACCAGAATTTTCAAATACATAGGTCTTCATATTCCCAAGACCCCCAAAGATTTATATAGTGTAAACTACGGTAGCATCACAACCAAAATTAAAAATGATCTGGACAGTTGGACCCCCCTAGTACTTGATTTTTACAACCGAATAGATACTTAAAAAATGGTTATTTTACCACAATTGTTATTTCTACTCCAATCGCTACCTGTAGAAATACCCAATAAGAAATTCAGTGAATGGAATCGGATCATTTCTAGATTCATATGGCAGAACAAGAAACCAAGGGTACGCTACAAAACATTACACTTAACAGGGAGGGATGTCACTCCCATGCTTGGAGGACTACTATAAAGCAGCACAACTGCAGTATATAGTCTACTGGTGCAGGGCGGGTTACGATGCAAAATGGAAGGAGCTAGAATTTGACCAACTAGATATCCCACTTCAATCTCTGCTGGGTGACAAAGCTTTCAAGACTATATACTCTAATAATCTATGTGATGTTATAAAAACTCCCCTAAATATTTGGTACAAAGAGATGAGCAAAGCGCACCTGGAAAAAAAATCTCGGTTATTAAGATGGGTCGAACATGATAGAGTATTCTTGTGTTATTCTTTATCTTGGTTTATATTGTATGATCACTAGTAGCACGTGTAAACTGTTAGAATCCTAGGCTAACATATACGCATCGTATTTCACTTTGTTTTATGGCCTGCCACTGATGTGCTCGTCCTCTCCCTGTACAGGATATGAGCTGTGAAATCGGTCAACTATCGTATAGTCGTTGGTTTGTCTCTCTCTGTTCTCCTCCCTGTTCTTTCCTTATCTTATCCCCTCCCAGTCCTGTGTATAAGAGACCTTCTTCCTCCTTCCCACCTCGCACTCGCACTCCCATTTTACTGTGTTTTGTGCCTCGGAGCTCCGATCCCTTTTTTTATTGTTTGTTCATTAAATTACTTATTATCCCAGTATTCCTGCATCGGCATCTTCGCTCTTTTCCACAACAATTTGGCGTCACAAACAGGATTGCTGGAGACCCGTCAGTGGAACTCTGGGACGTTGAGGGCCCGGGACCAGGAACGGAGGAAACTCCTCGTTCCCCCTCTACCTCGAACCAAGCATTCAGAGATGAGAGGATCGGCGTCTAAGAGTGGATCTGATCGGCTTCACGTCTATCCAAGCGAACCTGGAAGGGAAGTGCTGATTCAGAGATCGGGTGAGAAGTAATTGTTCTTGTCTCAGACATATCAGTGACCAGTGGGTTGTTTTCCTTGTCGTCTACGAACGGTCCCGGGGCAGGACGGAGCGCATACGTTAACCGTGCCTGTCAGGTCGGTGTTGATTCTGAATCAACACTGAAATTCCCGCTCCACAAGTGAGCCGGAAGCTTCTGGTAGGTAAACTACCAGAGGGGTGAGTTTTTTCTCCACCTTTTTGCTCCAGAGTAAGAAAAAGGGGTGCATGGGGACGCCTGTGTATTTTCTGACTTGGAATTTTGTGAAAACTTAGTGAAAAGTCAGAGTAATAAGTCTAGCTAGACAGTGCTGGGGAAGAACCAGAGCAAAGTGGCTGCTGCTGTTCCCCAGGGGGGACCAATTGTGGACGACATGAGGAAAAAATATGGTCCAGATTGTCTTGACATGTTGGGAATTTGGGTTGAAAAGTATGATTTCCCAGCAGGGGGATCACTGAGTTTGGAGGAATTGAGAAACCTCCGGGATAAATTGAAGATAGCAGAGGGAAAGGTTACAAAAAAGAAAAAAAACAAACAAATATGCAATTCAGATCATCAAAGATCATGAAAGGTGTTTTTCATTTTGGAAAACTGAAGCAGAAGTCAGGGACAGGAAACAAGTAAAGAAAACAAAAACAAACGTGTGAACAGCGCTGGGCGCTGGAGCACAGGGGTGACAGAGATAACGGCAGAGGGTGCACACACTCACACACACTCCCCAGAGGAGGGAGAAAAGGAGCCGCTCACACACGAGCATTCAAATGCACCAAATGTCTGTATCCTTCTCTTACAGGCCCGAGGGACCCTCTCCTGGACATGCCTGTCTTCCCTCCTCCCGCCTGCCCTCATCCAACGCTACCACCGTACAACCCTGCGCACTCCAGCACCGACGCCGCAGCGTCGCCACGTTCATCAGGACTGCCGTCAACCAAACGGCCAGCCTCATCACTGCTTTCAGACAAGGGCTGCTCCCCCAGATCGCCAAAGCAGTTAACACAAGCTGCTGCGTGGGGATTGAAGATGCCCGGCTGACAGAGGTCCGACGTCATGCAGTGCACGCTGAGAGGCTTCTGCAGGAGGCCAGCGATGCAGAGGACAAGAAGATAAAGCGTGCCTCCCTCACCATGATGAAGCTCCTCAGTGACACAGCGAGACGGCCCTACAGGAACAACGACAACCAACGAAGGGCGACTAGCGGAGATAGAGGCGAAAAGGGGGCGTGCCACATCTGCGGCCGAATGGGTCACTGGGCCAGAGAATGCCCTGACAAAGGAAGACACCGCGGGCAGAACCATGCCCACCGCAGCCAAGAGAGTGATCGCGAGGGCCGGAAAAGAGGATCCAACTTAGAGCAGCTGAGGGGGGAGGGTGGAGTGCGGGACACGGCATGGACCCGGCGAGACGGACCCCCGTCCTACAGCGTTTTCGCAGGGAAGTGATGCACACACACACATGCAACACGCTTCTTGCAATGAAGAAATGCTTGCTGTCCCCTCTAACTTCCCTTCCCCTGCTGACAAATACACTGATTCATATTCTGATGTGGATTATTCGGAAACGTATACTGATTTACATGTTGATGCTGATTTTTGTTCTGACAATGATTTAGGTTCGACTGATTGCTCTCAGCCTGACGGTGAGACATGCATTGACACTGACACAGAGTTCGAGGTTGATTTACGTGACCAAATTTTGAGCACCATTGACAGGTTTAGAGCCTCGTCACGTGCCGCCTCCTCCCACATACATGTTGTATAAAGAAGCTGCTTTTGAGAAACTGCCGCGGGTCACTTTTAGAATTATGGGTAAAAATATCACGTTCCTAGCCGATAGCGGAGCAACATTGTCGCTCCTTCGTGCAGAAGAACTTCCCCAGTGTAAAAAAAAAAGTGGGAGATATGTTTATTCTGTCGGGGCAGCTGGAACGAAGAAGAGAGAGCCTCTCACCACTCCACTTACTTGTATTGACTACGGCGACGAGACAGGCACATCACAAAACCAAATTAAACACAGCTTTGTATTGTCAGAAGTGTGTCCGATGAATTTGTTGGGAAGAGATTTGCTTCTAGCCATGGGCATGAATCTCATCTCCACCCCCGACGGGTTGATTGTTGCCAGGTCGTTATCTTCCTCGACCTTGGCTCAAATTCCTAAGCCTCTCTTGCATGTCTATCAGTGGTTGCTTCCCCTCGAGGCCCCAGAAGAATTGATAGTGGCGGCTAACGATAAGGTGCCGGGTGATGCTCACTTCATGAAAGCTCCCAATTTGCAGCTGCCCGAGGAACTGAGTGAGGTTCCCTCCTCACTGTGGGCTGCTCACAAATACGATGTGGGACTGATCAAAGGTGCCGAACCGGTGAAGATCACACCCAAAAGTGATATTCGGCCCAACCAGCCGCAATATCCTCTGAAGCCAGAAGCTGTTGAAGGGATCACTCCTGTTTTTGATTCTCTTCTCGAAGCAGGTGTCATTGTCCCATGCCCCGACTCGCCAGTGCGCACGCCCATGTTCCCTGTAAAAAAAGGCCAGAGTTCCTCCTCAACGTGATGACTGGAGGTTTGTTCAACATTTGAGAGCAGTTAACGCTGCTGTCCACGCCAGGGCACCGAACGTGCCCAACCCACACACGACTGCATAGCAGAGCTAGACACAATTTTCTCCCCCCGACCTGACCTGACCTGACGAACCCCTTGCTAATGCTGATTTTGTTTTCTACGCAGATGGTTCAGCATTCCGGGACGACAAAGGCGCCAACAGAGTTGGTGACGCAGTTGTCTCCGACTCGGAGGTCATCTGCTCTGACTCCCTTCCATGTCACCTCTCAGCACAAGGGGCAGAGCTGGTTGCGCTAACTGAAGCGTGTAAATTTGCAGAGGGCAAGTCTGTCACAATCTACACAGACTCCCGTTATGCGTTTGGTGTTGTTCATGACTTTGGGGCACTGTGGAAATGCAGGGACTTCCTCAAGTCAGACGTCTGCCAAAACATTTATTTTCACATTTCGCTAAATTGACGCACGGTTTAGACCATGTGTCAAAAGGGGGGATGTTGGAATTAATTAATCAATTTTGGTTCACTAGAGGGTTTTCAGTCGTAGCACAGAAGCATTGTGAAGCGTGTTTAATCTGCCAGTGGAGTTGTTACAACACCTCAGTTATTGCTTTTGCCACTTCGATCTCCAGCTGTGTATCGGGGAGCCCCTTCACATTTAGGCCATCCATGTTCAGCACAAACTCTTCTCACATTTCTTGCAGAGGAACCTCTTGTCCTGCCACTTTCCAGCGATGTCCGCTCAGAAACTTGTGAGGATGCCTTGCCTTGTCTTGCCATGTGAAAAATGATTTCTGAGTAGGGTTCCAGAGACATTTCCAATGAACAATTAGCTTTTCTCCTACAACCAGTGAGCAAATCTGCAGCGCTCTGCCTGAGTCAACACGAGCCTCTAACTTGCTGATCTCGTACCTCCGTCCAAAGACCAGGGTAAAACGCACTGTTTTTTGTCTTTGTGTTTCAGTGATTTTATTTTTTGTTCTTCAAACTATAAAAATAGAATCAAGCCATTTTCAAATTTTCTTGTATTTAATATCACACAGTTAAAAGGAAAAATGTCTCATATTTCATATTTGGTTTTTTTTCATTGTAAAACGAAAAACAAATTAGCGTCCGTTTTTGGTTTTTCAATCCAATGACCAAAACATACTCGGACCATAATGGACTTATTGGTGATTTTATTTATGAGTCAAATAATGCAGCCACGTTCTTAAAATGAAAAAGCATTTCTGCTGTTGCTTTTTCATTTGGATTATGGTAACTGTCTGCTTCCACACTCCAGTGGTTCTGCACATTAGTATAAATAGAGTGATTCTCTATCATGACATCACAGGACGGCGGCACACTGACTCATTCCATGAACCTGGACACTGATGATCCAGACTTTGGACCAGATGAGCCAACAGGCCACAGTGGAAACGGGTCAGAACATGGGACTGGCTGCTGAAAGTATACAGGTAGGTGGCGCTGTCATCCCAAGTTGTGTGGTGTGGAGGATCGGGGCCAAAGTTCCAGATGCTCACAGATGTGACTGTGGATTCAGGAGGAGTGTTTGAAGGCTGGACTCCCAACAGTGATTGGCTGCTGAGGACCTCTCAATCACAATCAGGTTTTTTAGTGGCTGTGAGATTGAAAGTGAGATTGCATTGTCCAGGGAGGAGGACAGCAGTCAGTCATGTTTCACCTCCAGTCAACACGCAGTGGTTCACATGAAGGTCCAAGAGGCCTACAGACCTACACAGAGTCTGGATGTGGCAGCACAGTGGCATCATTGTCTTTGTTGTGTTGTTTGGTCATTGTGATCCAATGTAATGTGAGAGAAGGACGAGTGCAGTTCTATTGGAGTGAGTTTCTTACAAATACAGATCGCACGATTTCTATCCCAATTGTTAAGTGGGAAAGAGACCTGTCTCTCCAGCCTCACTCTAATTTCTGGAGAACAATCTGCCTGAACACCTTTTCACTGATAAAACAACCTATTCTACAATTAATACATTTTAAAGTACTCCACAGGATCCACTACACTGGACAGCGGATGTTTCAGATGGGCATGACCGCCTCTCAGACCTGCTCACACTGCACAGTTAATGTCCCAGATAATTACCTACACGCTGTATGGCATTGCCCACCAGTAAATAAATTCTGGCACGTAGTATGCAATGATCTATCAGCACAGGTTGGTTACAACATCACAGCCACTCCTTCTTTTTGTCTCTTAGGGGACCTCAGTGATATCAAATCAGATAAGGCAGCATCTCGCATGCTGATCACCTCCTTATCTATCGCTAAGAAAACAATCCTCACAAACTGGAAAACAAAACAACACCTGCACATTGCACAATATAGGAACTTATTGTTAGACCACACCTCCTTGGTAGGAATGTCTGCTTCATCCTATAACTAACTAGTAATCAATCAATAGCTGAGGCTGCTGGTTGATGTGGGCAGCGGTGGTCGTGCTGCCGCGGGCCGGGTGCGGTCTGGGGGGGGGGGGTTTGGGCGTGGGGGGTTCGGCTGCTTTGCGGGTTGGTGGGGGGTCGGGGATTGGGTGCCCCGGCGGGGGATGTCTACCACGCGGGGGGCTGGGCCTGGTGGTTGGTGGGTGGTGCTCCGGGGGTGGTGCTCCGGGGGGGGTCCCTGGCTCTGGTCTGGGGGCCCCCTTGTTGGTGGGAGGGCTGGTCCGTCCCTGTGTCTGGGGACTGGCGCTGGATCGTACGCGGTGGGGTCGCATGCCTGGGGTGGGGCTGCGCGTTCGCCAGCTACCGCTCCTGTGTGCCCGGGTGCGGTGGGGGGTGGGCCCCCTTTGGCTCCTGGATCCCTGTGGTGTCCCCGGCCCCGATGTCGCTGAGGGGGCGCCCTGCCCGGGAGTCCCCCCTGGTCACATAATAGGTGTTTTTTTTGTTTTGTTTTTTTTTCCCTAAATTTTTAATTAATTTATTTATTTTCTTCTGTTTCGGCGGATTTGTGTCTTGGGTGGTCGCTGCCCGGCCTTCTGGCCTTAAGACCCTCTCCAATCTTAATAGCATTATAGACACTTAGGGCTTGGGGGGGTGGTTCGTGCACTGCGGCCACCGCCCTGCTCAGCAGCAGTGTGGTTGCCCCAGGGCCTTACCACCCTTCCATTTTAAACGCACCATAGTTCAACACACCAGCGAGTGCACATATACACACACTGACACCCCTACACACAGTGGGGTCGGCCTGCTAGCGGGGGCGGGATCCGGCATCTTTCCCACCCTGGATGGGCCCTGTGCGGTCCGGTGCCCCTGGGGTGCGAGACCGGCTGGGCCTATGGGGACCTCTGAGTATGAGTCCCCCTTCCTCCAATCCTGGGACCGGGCCGCTGCCCGGGTGGTCCCCCTGCGCCGCTCGGGGGCGGCTGGGCGGCGACGACCCGAGACACGGGGGTCTGACAGTGGTGGGTGGTCGATGCGCCATACTGGGTCCGTAGTGGGGGGGGCCTCTGGGTGCCCGGGCCTGCTTTGGGTACCGATCCTCCTGGTGGGTGAAGGGGCTGGGTCCTGTCATGGGGATGAGTCCGGTCTCGCTTGCCCTGTGGGGCCCCCGTCCGGAGAAAATCAGTGTGTAGTTCAAACTTTGTGCGTCTTTGTGTTCAGTTTTTCTGCTGTAGTTGTGCTTTTCTTTTCATTCCAGATGAATTCCACTCAATTTCCTTTTCAAACCTTGTAGGTGTTGAGTGTGCTGCAGCGCCCCCTGGCTGCAAGCTTCATACTGTGACTCTGCCGACCGAGGTAAAAAACCAACAAACTCTGACACTTTGCTGAGGACCTCCTGGAGGAGCTGAAGGTGCAGAACCTTCTCAGGCCTCTCTGAGGAGGAACTTGCGGCTGTCGGTCCTCTGCTGCCCCCTGCTGGTCACACAGGCCTCTTCCACCGCCGTTCGTCTGTTCAGCACATATTAAATTTTTTGATGGCTCTATAAACGTCACTGATGAGACGATTTTATGATTCCTGCAGTTAAAATTTTTTTAATTCCAAATCTGCAAAGACCTTCTGATCAATGAAGACAGAGTTGATTAAAATGATTTCAAAATTGACCCGTTTGAGAAAAGCTGCACTGTGGCATTGTTTGCATGTTGTTTTAGCTCTCAGTGGCTTCATTTCGCATTTTTCTTAAAAGCTTCGTTTAGTGGTCCATTGTGGTCAATGGGACACTGAACATCCGCTTTGTGTGCCCGAGTTTTAAGAGGATCAGGTGCGGACATTTTAGCATTTAAATTATGATGGCTTATTAGCATAGGTACGTATTACCTCACCTGTCCGTTCTTTTTACAGTGCTTCCTGAACACCTCACCGGCACACTACAGCCGCCTGCTAGCACAAAGCTGCGCAGAGCCTCCTCGTTGTTCTCCTCACCTGGAGGACGCTTGGTGATCAAGACCTGTGGCCCAAAACTCGGTCCTATAAGATAAGTGCAGGAACACTGCTGCTTCGCCCTCACTTGATTGTGCTAGTCGCCCCGTACAGACGGTGGACGGTGCATGTTGCTTCCGTCCCGCCTTGGTTTTACTTGTTGTTTTTCCTCGTTTGCTTACGTCGCCACTGCTGACCCTCAGACAGCAGACGTTACACTATCAAGTCGCCGGTCCAGCTACAGTGGTGTGTGTGTGTGTGTGTGTGTGTGTGTGTGTGTGTGTGTGTGTGTGTGTGTGTGTGTGTAATTGCATTGTTTGTTTGTTTTTCTTGCTATTTCAGTACATGTGACAGATTTTAGGGAACTTTTAGTAACCAACTGTTTATCTTTTCTTTTGTAGTCGCTGAGAGCTGCTGGTGGTGGCGGTGTCCCGGGTGGTGGGCCACTTCGAGTGCTGTGACCCGGGATTGTGGTTGTTTTCTTCTTCTTTTTTTGCACTTCACTTTCTTTGCAGGTGTGTCACGTGTGAGTGGGGTGTTCCTTGTTTTCTTTGGTTCCTCCCCCGTTTGGCCCCCTCATCGGTAAGCCTCAGTTTCTACACCAAGAATAAGGAGCTCAGTAGCTCCGTTTTAAGTGTTGGTCTGTTTGTTCCTTTTATTTTTAAATGTTGAATAAAAGTTGGTTTGATATTTTAAACATTCTGAACCACGTCTCCTACTCCTTCCTCGTAGAACTTACCTGTGTGCCTAATTATTACTTTTGTGTTTAGTAGAACTCCCTGGGTGAAATTCCCAGGGTGGCGTTGTCGGTTCCTTTTCATTTTGTTAAATTCCCAATATTAAATCTTGCTTTATCAGATAGCCATAACCACTCTCATCGCCACAGGATATTTGAGTCAACTGAGTCAAACTGTCGTGTCTACTTCCCAGTCTCAATAAAAATGTTCACTACTGCTTTGTGCGAGCTTCTTAAATGGAGGTTTGTCGGGGTTTTCCCTTTTTAGAAGCAAGCCACATATTTTGTGTCTTTCCACCACAAGACATTGGCTTTTGTCACTCTCTTCGTCGTATTGGGGAAAAAGTGGCATATCGGACTTTCCCGCCGCGAGTCGCTCGTCAACATACTGCTGTGAAAGAGGGGTGACGTCACAGAAAGCGAGGTGCATTTAGGTGCTGCTGCTTAAAACTAAAAGATTTTCCTGTGCAAATATTCATTTGACAGACGTAAACGAAGTGAAATATGACTTCAATTTAAGTTTGTTTTAGTTTGTTTTTATAAACACACAAAACAGTTTGAGTTAGTTATCGTTTTTGAAAAAAGTTCTTGACTTCTACTTTAGAGATATTGATGATGAGTTGTTGTGTATAAACGGTGTGACTATGTGGTTCGGCAAGCGATGGTGCTGTCTGTACATAGCTTAGCAAACGGATAGCGCTAGCACCCCCTTTCAATGCCAGAGTGAAAAGATCCACACGGAGTGTTATGACCCACGGGTGGGTCTAGGTGCCTCTATCTTTGTGTCTGTGTGTGAGAGAGAGAGTGGATGACGCCTTGCAGGTGCGGTCCTGGATGTTGGCTGCTGATTGGACGCGCCACGGCTGACAAGGAGGAGCAGTCGAGCCGGCCTGACGGTCGTCCCTCCTCCGCTCCCAACTCTGCAGTTAGTCACTTCTGAAATGGTGTTAGAGCACGCAGCCGTAGGTAGTGATGGCCGATCGAGGCTTTGTTGAAGCTTCGACACTTGTTTCAAAAAATGGTTCATTACTCGAGGCTTCAATGACACAGTGCTCGAGGAGGTCATCTGGTGCTCAATTAAATGTAGTGCAATGGAAACATGTTCATTGTTTCATAGGTTGTTTGGGATTTGATTCGCCATGCATTCTTGTTGGACAACACTACATGCTTGTATGGTTCAATGCTGACACAATAAAATAAAAATGAAAAATAAAGACAATGTCTCTTTTTTGGCACGACTGATTGTAGTAGACTATAGCTCTATACTTAGCCTGACAGTTTGTGCAATGAATTATATTATATCCTAAAACAAGACTAAATAGCCCATAGTTTAAAAATATGTTCAATAGTAAGTGTTCAGTGGGTCAGATGTCAAATGTGATCTATTTAAAATGTAGAATAGATGAGCTAAATAACACATATATAATACACATTGATGGGAATTGAACCGTCGCCTCAGTCTTGCAAGTCCAAGATTGTCATAATGTACCACAGACCCAAATCACACTCCTTTTTTCATCGAAGCTGTTTGAGTAGCGTTAGCACACCGTGATTCCTCATCAACTACAGGCCTACACTTCAAATAATTATGAGAAAAATCCAACGTAAAGAGAGCACTTCCATTAGGAAATAGTCAACATGAAATTTCGTCTTCTACTGACACCTGCTGGTCAAATTGAATAGTTGCAAATATTGTGAACAAGTTGTCATCTAATTCTAATCCTAAACAATATGGCCATTCCAAGTCAAGTATTAAGACAATTAATCAGGTTTGCACTGCTTGATTGAACACATTCATCCCGTTCCAGTGCACTAAAACCCACTTCCCTTCAGGACCGTGTCAGCGAAGCCAAAACTTCCTTGAGTGACGCTTTTTCCCAGCATGCAATGCGAGCTAACGATTCACAATACTATTTCATCACAAGCAAGGATGTAAAAAATAAAAAGGGACGAAAAATGAAACTTCAGAAACACCAACCATTGCAATACAAGCAGAACTGGGCCGAAGTGTTATTTAAGTTTTATATTATGTACACCATAATACAGCCTTCTGGTGGACAAGCCATACTATTTAAGCCGTGTCCTCCCATGGGACTTCCGTGGGTGGAAGCTCATCGTAGAGGTCACGTGCTGGTTGCACGTCACTCCAGCGATCACCTCGGGGAAGGTTTGAGACTTGAGACAAGATAGTTGCCCTTGCAGGTTATCTGATTCAGGTGAGTATATGGAAAACATAGGTCAATGTGGTCAGTCATAACAAGAGAAGCTTGCTGGCAAAAATAATGCACTACAAGTGAATGTCACACTTTTTTTTTTTGTTTTGTATGAGCATTTAAAAAAAACAACATCATAATAATATGGATTTTGACCATGTATGTTTTGGAGTTCCCTGAAAGAGGTTAATATATATATATATATATATATATATATATATATATATATATATATATATATATATATATATATATATATATATACATATATATATATATACATATACATATATATATATATATATGCGTGTGTGTGTGTGTAACTTTAACTAACTTATCTATTTCTATCCATCTATCAAACTTACTATCTCGGGATCTATCTACTACTAACTCTCAAAAAACTAACAGACAACCAAGAGCATCAAAACCAACCTACTGCAATTCGTATATTTTAGTGTGTGTGGGGGGGGGGACAGTGAGCACAGTGATGGTTCCGCAGCATAAAGTGTATCTTCAGTCGTCGATTGTATGTGTGGGAGTCCCTCGGGTTCAGCCCAGCTGATTTAGTGTTCGGTGAGAGGACCCTCGCGTCTGTTAAGGGGTAAGTGGCTTTCCGATGTTAAATGAGTAGAGAATAATGTGTTAGATTACGTCATTTTTTTTCGTGAATGCTTGCATCGTGCTTGTGAAACTGCTCACAAAACTCTTGTCGCCAGCCAGTCTAAAATGAAGCAGCAGTTTGACAAGAAAGCTGTGGCTCGAGTTTTTGAGACAGGCGACCGAGTGTTGGTATTGTTGCCGTTACCCCGTTCCCGTTTGCAGGCTCATTTTTCTGGTCCGTATGTCGTGGAGCGCAAACTTTCCGTTACAGATTATGTAGAGCACACTCCTGATAGAAAATGATCGTCCCGCATCTGCCACGTCAAAATGTTGAAAAGTTCCGCCCGGTTCACACTTGACGTGGAAGCACCGCAAAGCGAAGCACCGCGAAGTGAAGCGCTGCGAAGCGAAGCGCCGAGCGCTTCCATTCAGCGCCCATGTTAATCAATCAGTGCACATTGCCCATTGGTGGAGGGAGGGCTCATTGAAAAAAAAAAAAAAAAAAAAAAATCGGTGTTCCTTCGGCGCGCCTGGGAAACTCTGAAATTATGAATAACTTAAGCTCGTTTTTGTCCCATTTGCCTGCATCAGCCCGTCATGATATTGTTAAATTAATTGAGAGCCACCCACTATTGTTTTCTGACCACCCCCGCCGTACGTCAGTTTTGCACCATGACATAGAAGTAGAGGGACATGCCACAACTAAGCAGCACGCACACAGAGTCAATTCTGGGAAGTTAAGAAAGAAGCTTTGGCTCTCCTTCTGACAATGCCCATCTTGATGTTCATTTGGGGTCAGGTTTTTACAGACCATAATGCCCTCGTAGATGTGGTGGTCTCTGCTCCTGCAAGACTTCAATCTCCAGATTTGCCACAGGAAGGGGGGTTGATAATGTGTTGGCAGATGCATTATCATGTGGACTAGCTGCGGAATTCTTATTTCGGGCGAACTGAGGTTTTTCTTGTTTAGTTTTGTTTGTAGGTATGTTAATAGGGTTTAGTTCTTAAGGGAGGGGGTGTTATGACCCACAGGTGGGTCTAGGTGCCTCTATCTTTGTGTGTGTGTGTGTGTGTGTGTGTGTGTGTGTGTGTGTGTGTGTGTGTGTGTGTGTGTGAGTGGATGACGCCTTGCAGGTGTGGTCCTGGATGTCGGCTGCTGATTGGACGCGCCACGGCTGAGAAGGAGGAGCAGTCGAGCCAGCCTGACGGTCATCCCTCCTCCGCTCCCAACTCTGCAGTTAGTCACTTCTGAAATGGTGTTAGAGCACGCAGCCGTAGGGGTGGGCTGCCATTTTCTTTGTCCCCTCTTTTCTCCTGTTTATTAAGTATGTAGGGAGGTTAGCCTTTCTGTATTTGGCTTCTCTTTCTTTCTTTAGTTAGTTCTTTAGGTGAGCTAGTTGGAGTTTGGTTTATTATTTTGGCCTGGGCCCACCCTGAAGCCTTTGCTGCCCACCGGTTAAGTTGTTTTGTTTATTTAATTTACTGATTAATAAAATGTTTTTTGTTGAAACTGCCAACTGCAGTGAAAAATGAATGAGGCTTGGGAGTGGGGGAAGGTGTCCCACACGTTGCGTCTCGGTCCCCCTCGACGGGACGTAACACAGAGTTTTCGCCGTGACAGCAGGTTGAGCTCCTACCGTGTTAGAGGTGACGTCGTCACGTTAGCCTGTTCCATCCCTGCTAAATTCTTGAAAGAACTACCATAAGTAAACTTTTAAATTATAATACACTCTACACTAATTGTAATTTCCTTCCCGTGGTTCTATATTGCAACAGTTGACGGCTCATATCAGCAGATAAGCAGCAACAATCTGGGCATTGCGGGTGATTCATAAATGTGTCATTTCTTATTAATTAGCCCATAAGTGTTGTACACCAGTGTGACACCAAATGCTTGTTGCTGACAGCAGTGAAGAAATGACACTCTAGTGGTTCTGCACATTAGTATAAATAGAGTGATTCTCTATCATTACATCACAGGACGGCGGCACTCTGACAGATTCCATGAACCTGGACACTGATGATCCAGACTCCGGTCCAGATGACACAACGGGCCACAGTGGAAACGGGTCAGAACATGGGACTGGCTGCTGAAAGGATCCAGGTAGGTGGTGCTGTCATCCCAAGTTGTGTGGTGTGGAGGATCAGGGCCAAAGTTCCAGATGCTCACAGATGTGACTGTGGATTCAGGAGGAGTGTTTGAAGGCTGGACTCCCAACAGTGATTGGCTGCTGAGGACCTCTCAATCACAATCAGGTTTTTTAGTGGCTGTGAGATTGAAAGTGAGTGAACATCATTAAATAAAGAGCTCCTGCAGGGTCCCAATTTGAAAAGTACACTGCTTGGTGTGCTGCTTCGTTTTCGCCAAGGCCCTGTAGCATTCATGACTGACATTGAGGGAACGTTTCATCAAGTAAGAGTTTCCAACCAGGATGTAAACTTCTTACGCTTCCTCTGGTGGCCAGATGGGGACATTACAAAGGACCTACAAGAGCACAGGATGCTGGTCCACATCTTTGGGGCAGTGTCATCCCCAAGCTGTGCTTCATTCGCCCTGCTGAAAGCAGCTGACGACAATCAGCATGACTTCCCAGCCGAGGTTATAAACACTGTTGGTCAAAATTTCTACGTGGATGATTGTCTAAAGGCCGTCAGCACGGCGGAACAAGCAATACATCTGTACCAGCAGCTAACAGACCTGTGCGGTAGAGGTGGATTTAAGCTCAATAAGTGGGTGAGCAATCATCGCTCGGTGCTGGCCGCCATTCCTGAAGAGCAGAGAGCTAAAGAGGTAAAAACACTTAACCTTGACAGAAACCAGCTCCCTATGGAGAGGGCCCTTGGAGCTCAGTGGGATGTACAGCAAGATACATTCACATTCAGCATCAGAACCAAGCTGGGATGGGATGAGGAAATCCCTCAGGTCATGGTACATCCCATATATAGTTTTTCAAGCGCCAAACTACAACAAAGGAACTCATCTATAACAAATCTACAACCTTGTAAGGGCAAAACCTACTTGTTTTAATTCTGATTAATAAACTAAAGCTTATTCGATTATCATTATGTTGTTTTTTTTTAAACGCTCATACAAAACAAAAAAAGTGGAGGGAGAGTAGTCTGAATCGGGTTCTGGAGCATTGCTCTACCTCATCCATCGCACTCATTAGCGTCACATCCACTTGTAGTGCATCATTTCCGCCAGCAAGCTTCTCCTGTTAGACCTTCCCCGAGGTGATTGGTGGGGTGACGAGCACCCAGCACGTGACCTCTACGATGAGCTTCTACCCATGGAAGTGCCATAGGAAGACACGGATTAAATAGTATGGCTTGTCCACCAGAAGGCTGTATTATGGTGTACATAATATAAAACTTCGGCCCAGTTCTGCTTGTATTGCAATGGTTGGTGTTTCATTTTTCGTCCCTTTTTATTTTTTACATCCATGTTTGTGATGGAATGGTATTGTGAATCACTAGCTTGCATTGCATGCTGGGAAACAGCGTCACTCAAGGAAGTTTTGGCTTCGCTGACACGGTCCTGAAGGGAAGTGGGTTTTAGTGCACTGGAACGGGATGAATGTGTTCAATCAAGCAGTACAAACCTGATTAATTGTCTTAATACTTGACTTGGAATGGCCATATTGTTTAGGATTAGAATTAGATGACAACTTGTTCACAATATTTGCAACTATTCAATTTGACCAGCAGGTGTCAGTAGAAGACGAAATTTCATGTTGACTATTTCCTAATGGAAGTGCTCTCTTTACGTTGGATTTTTCTCATAATTATTTGAAGTGTAGGCCTGTATCTGCACACAATTTGGAATTCGTCCC
Source organism: Nelusetta ayraudi (assembly GCF_046127955.1). Lineage (NCBI taxonomy): Eukaryota > Metazoa > Chordata > Actinopteri > Tetraodontiformes > Monacanthidae > Nelusetta > Nelusetta ayraudi. The sequence goes on from NW_027466097.1 coordinate 1,383,833, forward strand.
AGCGCCCTGAGCTGTAAATTTGGACGGTGTAAAATGAAAATGGCCATCTGCAGCAGAATGAAAGTGAGATTGCATTGTCCAGGTAGGAGGACAGCAGTCAGTCATGTTTCACCTCCAGTCAACACGCAGTGGTTCACATGAAGGTCCAAGAGGCCTACAGACCTACACTGAGTCTGGACGTGGCAGTACAGTTGGATCATTGTCTTTGTTGTGTTGTTTGGTCATTGTGATCCAATGTAATGTGAGAGAAGGACGAGTTATATTGGAGTGAGTTTTTTAGAGTGTAATAGAAGTTATAATGCAGAGTCTGTTTTTATGAAATGTTCTATCACCTGGCATCCATCCATCCATCCATCCATCCATCCATCTTCTACTGCCGTATCCGGAGTCAGGTCTCGGGGGCAGCAGCCTCAGCAGAGAACCCCAGACTTCCCTGGACCCAGTCACCTCCTCCAGCTCCTCCAGTGGGACCCCAAGGCTTCCCAGTCCAGCCCAGAGACCTGGTCAGCACCACTGTGACTCCCTGAGTCCCTGCTGCTCAGGTGAGGCTTCAAAGATCTGGCTGCACCTGATTGGACGGTCGTGGAGGATCTCCTTGGTCTTCTTGGTCTCCAGCTGTTTGACCTCATGCTCTCTGTTGACCTCCTCACTCAGTCCCTCAGTGATGTAGAGCTCAGTGTAGATGCTGTTGAGGAGAGTTTGACTTCCTGCTTCTTCACCTTCAGTCACACGTTCACATCTCCTCTCCAGACTGATCTTCTGCTGCTGTAGAAGCTCCTGCAGACCACCAACCTTTGGAGCTGAGAGAAGGTTGGAGAAGAAAACGTCAGTGTGACAGTGTGAGCATCATTTTCTGTCCACGACTTGAAGCTGAAAGCATCCAAACTCCATTTTTCAGCTGATGTGGTGAAGCTGCTGTTGTCTGACTGTTTGCTCTAAATGTCCTCTAGTGGATCTTCTGACTGGAGGTCCTGACCACGGTTATAATAGTTAACGAAAACGAACAAAATAACGAAAACTTCAATTGAAAAAAACAATTGTCACGTTCCCAGGGGTTAGGATTTTGGTACCTGCCTCGTTGGGCTTCGAAGCGAGCAGAGCTGAGACCATAAGGGTGACGTAGCAACGTTCAGGACACTGATTGGCCAAAGGCAGTCTTTCACGAAAGACCAAAACCGCCATTTTTAAATGTCTCGCGTGTGGATTTTTACATGAACACGTATTAAAAACTGAAAAGCTTATGAAACTGTACCATGGGTGAACAAAGAACTACAGACGTTTCTGTTCTCTGTGGCCAAAGAAAAAGCACAATGCAGACAGTTGTGCAGAAAGTTTAGTGTTAGCTAAAATATCGGGCACACAGACGTACTTATTATGTATACATTTCTTTCCATTGTAACAGGTCACTACAAGATCTGCAATCCATTACCTAGAATTGGTTTTCCTTAAACTGATGTACAGGATTACTAATCTGACTTTGATGGGCAAATTTGACAACAGAATACAATTATGAAGCACTAAAACACAGGACCACAAAACAATTAAATGCATGATGAAATAATGATATGCTTTGTTAAATGAAATAAAATGGCATTTTCAACGAAGCAATAAAATAGTCGGTGGTGCAGTGGTTAGCGCTGCCGCCTCACAGCAAGAAGGTCGTGGGTTCGATTCTGGGGCCTGGACCTGGGACCTTTCTGTGTGGAGTTTGCATGTTTTCCCTGTGTCTGCGTGGGTTCTGTCCGGGTTCTCCGGCTTCCTCCCACACTCCAAAAACATGCACGTGAGGTCAATTGAACGTTCTAAATTGTCCGTAGGTGTGCATGTGAGTGTGAATGGTTGTTTGTCTCTATGTGGCCCTGCGATGAACTGGCGACTTGTCCAGGGTGTCACCCTGCCTTCGCCCTAAGACAGCTGGGATAGGCTCCAGCAGACCCCCGTGACCCTGAATAGGAATAAGCGGGTATAGAAGATGAATGAATGAAATCTTTATTGAATGAATGACACATTTTATTTCACTCGTGGTTTATGTAATTATTATTTTTTGCTCCATAGCTTTCATGATTCAGCATTACATGTTAAGCGTGATGAATTGCATGAAAAGAGAGAGCACTCACTGATAAATTAACATGGTGTGCTGTTTAATTCCATGAGGACGACAAAATATTTGCAAATTTGTGTTAGCTACACACATCGACAGGTGCAAGAGAAAGGGAGGAACTTTCAGGGAGGAACTTTCAAGATCGTTGAGTTTTTATTTTTAATTTTTTTTTAGTTCTGATGAAATAAATAGACCAATCATTTCATTACTTTGTCTGCTTTCCAAAGAGAGTTGCTTCAAAGAATTATCATTTATTATTCAGTGGCACATTGCTCACTTGTTTAATACACAAATAATAGTATATTATTATAATAATACTATTTTATTAATATAATAATTATAATAATAATAATAATAATAATAATAATAATAATAATAATAATAATCATCATCATCATCATCATCATCATTTCTAAAATTTCCAAACAACAATCGTCAGTTGTTCCGTAAATGTGCACATGTTGAATTTTGTATGGTTCGTGAGCGCGCACGTCTGTCAGTGACGGTCTCCACACTGACACAACTGCGCATGCTCTATTATCCCATCAATGCGGAAGTCAAAAAGTTTTTGGGAGCCATGCGCTGGGTGAGCAACTTCATTGAAAGGAATGGGACGCCATCTTGGACTCTGGGGGCTTGCCGCACTGTCACGCAGGTTGTGACGTAGCGGGCCTGGCGACGCCGACAGGTATGACCTGAATGATTGACAGCTACCATTCGTTCCCGTTAGCGAGAGGATTAAAAACAAACAGACACCATAATGGCATCAAAAAGGAGTTATCCCAGCGGTGCGGAAAAACGGAAGGAAAAGAAAACTGATCAAGAAAAACTTGCAAAGGGGAAAGGTAAGTTATTTGTTTGTGATGTGGGCTGGAGAGGTGGAGGGGAAACGCTGTTGTCGCGCCCCCCCAAGTTTGTTTATTTGTCCTGCTAGCCAGCTAGCTAGCTAGCGTCGGATAAATGTTAGCTGGCTGGCTAATATTTGTTCGTCATGAATCAGCGTTTTTGTTTGTTTTATGAAAGTTGACCATGTCCTGCCAAGTTGGCCTATCCTGCCATGGGAATGACTGATTGACTCCACACCCGTTTATTCACATTCTAACAGGGAGGGAGGGAGGGAGGGCATGTTGTAGTAGTTGTTGTTGTGTCAGTCCCCTGTTATTTATGGTTCAGTGGAAGTTGTCTCTCATACGTTTGACTCTTAATGTTATTTTAGCCTTAACTTAGGATGAATTTACTGAGTTTGTATTTTGTAGGCCCTTCATTAGAAATGTGCTACTGTTTTAGAATTCAAAGAAATATTTTATGGAAATACTTTATTTGGCATGGTGTTGACTATTTTAGACTGTTGTGGCAGTGGGTCATTTATCTTAGTTTTATTACTTTAACTAGTACAGTGTGTAAAGTAATCCAAAAACTCTTAAAAATGACAGTTTTGTAATTGGGTAAAAGCTTTAAAGGGACACTGCAACCATAATGTTTAATTTAAAAACAAATGAATTTTTAATTTTCCTATATTACTGCAACATCACTGTAATAATAAAATAGGAAAATGCGCTTCTGATCTGTTTTGCTTGATGATCTAATGAGCTTTGTCTCTGCAGGAGCAATTCTAAAATATGTTGGCGCTCCAGACATTGAGCCAGAGGGATCTCCCGAACATCCTGACCAGGAAGCTCCAGGACCAACACGTTCCTCAGAACCCCCTTCTGTCCAGGTGAATAATGTGTGTTATTCTTAGTAGCTAAGCTGATAAGTGTGGGACAAAACTAAGGCAATTAAGCATTATTTTGATTGTTGGTTTGCTTTTTAGTGTTGCACTTGTTGGTTTGTTGGATTTTCTTATTTAAAGTAAGCATTGTTTTTATGAATACTCAATCTGTTGTATTTATTGACATATAGCGGATTCTTTTCCTAGTATTATAGTGTTTGTTTGTTTTTAAATCAGTTTAACTTGCCTGAGTTGCTCAACTGAAGATGTTTAATTTTACCTGTAGCCTGTTTTGCTCACGAGGTGTAATAGATTGTGGAATCTTAGTAGACCTTAGTAGACGCACGCTGCTGAGAGTGGCAGCAATCAGCTCCGATGACCGTGGTGCTTGTAAATAAGGCAAATGCGCCATCTAGTGGGATGCAGCATGTTTATTCGTGTTGGAGCAATGACAAGTACTACTAACAAAACAAAAGATGCACAGGGTAAAAAAAAATAATCATAAACTCAAGCCCAACAAAGATAACAGATGGGCATAACTGTAACATTACAAAGTAATGATTACTAGTACTACCAAAATTTCTCTATTTTACTTTTCAACTCCAACTTGAACTATTCATCCCCTTTTTTCAGCAGCCATTAAGACAAAAGGATGACACTTATGCATTGCATCAAACTGTGATGCACAAAATCAATTAAATTAAATCAAAACAATAAATAAAGTGTGCATTAAACAGGGGGCAGTGCAATACAGTACAGGACTCAACTGATATAGTGCAGTTAGGCAGTATAGCCTATAACAGCTGTTCAGCATCCATAGTAATCCACAGTCAGTGCCATAATCATCCAGTCAGTGTCATATTCATCCATAGTCAGTATAATATATATGATATCGCGCAGACCCTCGTCCTCCACCACATTAATTGGCCTGCAAGCCGTAGCCACACCCATTTAGCCCCCGCTGTTGAAAGTTGGCGTGTGGTGGACGCGGCCAGTGGTCTCCGTGCCACACCATCCAACGTGGTTTGCTTTACCTCAGAAGGGGGCGGAGGGCTCTCCGCGTCAGCTGTATGCTTCGCAGACAAGTGAAACGTAAGACTGCTCGTACTCCGGTGGAAACTAAATACAGCTTTACAGTAAATGCATATCACTTTTGTCCTGTCAAGACTGCCATCTGGCAGGGTTTTGAAGTGGAACTTTCCATTTACAATTGACGCCTTATCCATGTTAGTCCTTCCTAGTGCTCATCTACGCTCAGTGTCTTTTTCTTTTTTTTGTTGTGCTTACAAGCCGGCTGCAAGCGTGTGACTGTGTGCTGTGAGTCAATTCATTTCCCGTTTCCACAATCTACGGAGCGGCCAAAGGTTCAAAGAGCACCGTGTGCGTTAATCGCGGCGTTGAAAAAAATTGTCGGCGATAAAGCGACGTTGACACCCTTACTTTTTATATGAAGAAACCGATCAAATTTTTCCAACCAATTGTTCGCCACTTCTTTGAACTTGTGGATGAATGCTGTGCATCCCACATGGAACGCCAACCTTCCTCTGATATTTCCATGCTTAGTTTTTTCTGCCATTTGGCTTTGATGTATCCTGCGTTTGTTGCTGTTCTGTTTCTGAAGGCCCTGATAGATTTTAGAAATGATTTTTCTCTTCATCTTTTTACAGGCTTTGATCAGAATATCTATCACTATATTGCCCTCTCCAGATGATGTTGGTTTGATTCTTTTATCATAGTAATCTCTTAATTGCATGTATCGAAAGAAATCTTTGTTTCCTCGTCCAAATTCCTTTTTCAACTCTCCAAAACTTTTTAAAACCCCCTTGTGAACGAGTGTGCATACTGCAGTTATACCCCTATCTCACCATCGTCTGTACTCAATGTCTGTGGTTCCTGGTTCAAATCTGGGATCAAGAGAAGGCCACATTAGTTGTTTCCCTCCATATGGTTTTCTTTTACCATCTTACTCCAGATAGCCGGTGTGTGCTTAATAATTTCATTTTGGCTTTGTTGAGCTGATTTAGTTCTTATGTCTCCTACTAATGCCAGTGTGAGAGTCGTTTCTCTGCCGGCCTCTATCTATTTCCATCGTGCCTGATATTGAGGGCAGCATGTACACACCAAGAACTTTACCTGAGCTGTGGAAAAGTATTGTTTGAGATCAGGCAAGGACGACCCTCCCTCTTCCTTTTGCAGCTGGAGTGTCTTATATCTGATCCTCGGTCTCTTTCCGGCCCAAATAAATCTAGATATGAGTTTGTCCCAGTGTCTGAATTGTGATTCTGGAATCATATGTGGGATGGATTGGAAAAGGTACAGCAGTCTTGGTAGTACATTCATTTTTATCACTTCAATTCGTGTCTCAAAATCCATATTAAAGGCTCACCATCTTCCCAAATCTGTCTTAATATTATTGATAATAGCATTCTAATTGATTTCAAACCTTTTCAAAAGATCTTTTGCCAGTAGCACACCCAAATATTTGATAACCTTGGAATTCCATTTGATTTTATATTTTCCTCTAATTTCTCGGCCTGGATGATAATTCAGCGTGAGAATTTGAGTGTTTGCTATGTTTAATTTGAAGCCTGAGTATTTACCATATACTCCCTGCTCTCCTATATGTATTCCTTTTAGATCGTTACTTTGTCTGATCATTTGTGCCAGCGGCTCAATGAACATAGCAAACAATGTAGCGCTAAGGCAACATCCTTGACGAGTACCACGCTGTAAGTAAAATTTATCAGTTAAGTTACCATTAATCTATCCTTGCCGTAGGTTCTTGGTAGAGACCTTGAATACACTGTATTAACTTTTCTTGGAACCCCAGTTTCCCAAGAACTCGATGCAGAAATCTCCAATTCACACAGTCAAGGCTCACCAGTAACAGCTCGCAGGCCCTGCTTTTGGATCTGATCTATTATGTATAGGACCCGTCTAATGTCTTCTTGAGTCTGCCTACCTGTTAAAAAAGCTGACTGATTGGAAGTCCATCTCGTCCTCTTACATTTCAAAGCGTAACGAACCTGTGTAGCCCGAGGAATTTTATTATATTTTATTTCCTAGGGTGCAACTCCCCAGGTGGCGTTGTCAGGCAACCAACCCCCCACCCCATTTTCATTTATACCCACCATCAGAATTGTCTCCACTTCCGCCAGCCCTCCCGCTTGCCGTAGGTTCTTGGTAGAGACCTTGAATACACTGTATTAACTTTTCTTGGAACCCCAGTTTCCCAAGAACTTGATACAGAAATCTCCAATTCACACAGTCAAGGCTCACCAGTAACAACTTTTGGAGCTGATCTATTATGTATAGGACGGTCCTAGGGCTGGACGATATAGAAAAAAAGCATATCGATATAAAAAAAAGTCATATTGATCGATATCGATAATTATCAAAAAAATTTAAAACATATTTTAATTGCAGCGCTGGATGTTTTATACTATTACTTCATGACAGACTTTTAATAAAGAACACACGAGCACTGAATTCAAATTCAAACGTTTATTCAACCACCTTTTTTAAACGCAACTGAATTGTTTTTTTTATTTTATTATTATTATTATTATTATTTATTTAGTTATTTATTTAAAAAAAATAGGCTGAGATAGGGCTCGAACGTGCGACTCGACCAGAGGTCTGAAGTTGTGGCGGTTAACAGCTCGTTTTGCACTGATTCCCTGCACTCGTTGTACAGACGAGGAAGAGCTGTGTTTGAAAAATACTTGCAGTCTGGAACTTCATATCGCGGGTCAAGAGTGGCGAGAAGCTGTTTGAAACCAAGCTTTTCAACGGTGGTTATGTGCAGCATATCCCTCGCTATGAAGCATGTTACTACATGGGTGATGTCCTTATGGCGCTTCGACGCTTTGTCGTATTTACTGCAAGAAGTCCAGTTTGGTCTGCTTTACTTGCTTGGTGCTGGCGCTGGCAGCGGATTCCTCCGACAACGTGGAGCCGCTGGGTCTGCGTTTGCGATTGGTTGGAGGAAGAAATGACCGTAATATTAAGCTACATGATTGGCTATGATGAAAAAGGAAGTGAAACTTTTTCTATCAAACTTTTTATCCACCCCTTTTTTTCCTATCGCAGCACACGTCTATCGATCGATATATATCGTTATCGAATTATCGTCCAGCCCTAGACGGTCCCGTCTAATGTTATCTTGAGTCTGCCTACCTGTTATAAAACCTGACTGATCCTCATCTATCAAGTCCGGCATAAAACTTTCAAGTCTTTTTGAGATGATTGAAGTAAAGATCTTCTAGTCAACATTTAAGATTGAAATGGGCCTATACGATTCACAAAGTTCCTTATTTTTCCCTTCTTTTGGAATAACTGGAATGACAGCCTCTTTCCATGAGGGAGGCCGTTTGCCCTCTGTCAGAGTCAGATTAAAAGAATTTAGGAGTATCGGGTTAATTCTTCTCCAAATGTTTTATACCACTCACTAGGAAACCCATCACTACCTGGCGCTTTGGTTGATTTTAAGCCTGCTAATGGCAGCATCTATTTCTTTTTTGGTTATACTGGAAATTAGTTTTCTATTTTGCTCATCTCCAATGGCTGGTAGGTCCAATGAGTCAAGGAATTCTTTCATCTCACAATCTTCTTTAGCCGTGGGTTGGGTATATAGATTTTCATAGTAATCTTTAAAAACCCTCTCTATTTCTTCAGGTTCAAGTAGTAGCTGTTTCGTTAATGGGTCTCTAATTTTACATATTGCATGAGAAGCTTGCTGGGCCTTTATTCCTCTTGCTAAATATTTGGTTGATTTGCAGCCTGATTCATAGTGGGTCTGTTTAATGAATTTCAGCTTTTTTTCAACATCTAGCCTCAAGACATCGTCTATTTCCCTTCTGACACCGATTATTTGTTGTAACACTGTATCGTCCTCATTGCTTTTGTGTTGCTGTTCCAGAGTTGTTCATTGGTTTACCAGCTTCTTGTAACCTTCTTCTCTATGTGGCAGGTGGGTTTGCCCCCACCTTCACGTCATCAATCACACCTGCGCCGGAGTGCAATCTTTGCGTCCCTCAGTGCGTTTACATGGTACTAGAGAAATTTGAATTATTGTCTTAGTCCGATTATGATCGGAATTTGGAATCGGAGAACTCCGATTGAGACACCCAGATAATGCGATTGGAATTCTAATTTCTCGGCCATGTATACGCCTTAGTCGGACTATTAACTGGACAACGTAAGTGCACACGCGCCACCGCACAACTACGTCGTCTAACAAAACAGACGGCGCGAAACAACCAGCAAACGCGAATAAGAATGTTGACATTTGGAGAGAGGATGAGACCGGGGCGATGCTTTCTCTTCTAAAAGAGATGGACATATTAAAATAACACACAATAGAGACCTTTTTTAAAAGGGTAGCGCAGCAAATGCAGGGCTCCGGCTTTGCGCAGCCCTGAACAAATACGTATTCCTTTGTATTTATATTTCTACCTTTTCGTTCACATTTTTTATAAGTTAGAAGAATTTCAACTTTGTAAATAAAAGCACAGCAAAGACATGTTTTTCTGATTTGTTTTTATTTCGATAATTTCGCTGTTATTCTGCTGGAAACGGGGTGCAGCGGCACAAGCTTCCTCCACGGTCGGCACTTTAATGAGCGTGTGTATAACTGAAGACACCGTTCCTTTGCAAAACCTGTACACAAACTCTCCCACCAGTCTGCGCAGAACCCGCATCCAACAAGAACGAGAGTTTCGGGTCTGTGGCGACGGCACAAAGCGTAGCATCAAAGACATTGTGTTGTTGTAGCCCTCCAACAGTAAACAATGTTCTTGTCTCATGGTTATCTTTTAAGATAACCATGAGCACAAGAAATAGGGTACAGCTTATCTGCAAAGCAAGTAACACGTACATTATGAACTATCATTCTATATCATAATGATGTAATATGTCAACCGAAAGCAGCTGACCAGCTGAAAAGGCTCACTCCACCCCCTACTGTTGGGAGGAGGACACGTTCCCGTCAGTAATTCAAATTTCTCAGCTGCATGTATAGGGGGACAAGGTGAGAACTCCGATTGGACGAGAAAACCGAATTATTGCTTAGTCCGATTAAGCTCTGCATGTAAACGCACTGATTACACCTGCGCCAGAGTGCAGAGTGAAAGCAGCTCTTTTAAAAACAAGCGCAGGCTGGAGTCAGCACTCTGTCCTCTGGCGTGTCCACGCTGAGAACTCTGTCCTTCGCAGTTCTTAGCATTTCGGCTAGCAATCCCAGAGCGGGCTGGGCCATAAGCACAGCCGGAGGAGGAACCCTGGCGGGTGCCCGTTCATCGGGAGGTGGCGCTGTGTGTGCGTGATCGTTGTGCATTCACCGCAGGCCCCCCCCGCCCCCCCTCCTCCTCTGGCGCTCGGCGGGGAGGCTGCCTTGCAGTTGAACACCGGTGCGCCGAGACGGGTACTGGAAGGACGCTGGTCTCAACCCCCTGCCTGGGTGCAGTCGCTCCGTCTTCCTCTGTTTTCTCCATTCCCCTCTGTTACTGTTGCGGCGGCGATGTCCTCGCAATCAATTGCCGCACCCGTCTAGCCGGGTAACAGCGGTGTCACCACCACAACGCGGACACTTTTCCTTTGATTTTGGTTTATTTGGTTTAGACAATTCAGTTTGTCTGTTTCTTTTGTTAGCGTAACCACTTTCTTTGGTTGGTTTTCTTTTCTTTGTTTTGTTGTGAAATTTTGGTGAAACTTTGGGTTTTCTATTGAGTAGCGATTTTGTTATAGTTTGATTTCCTTTTTTAGTTCATTAATATCTTGTTCCCCAGTGATCGTTACCTTTTTGTTTTGGGTTTTGGTCCTGTGTGTGTGTGTGTGTGTGTGTGTGTGTGTGTGTGTGTGTGTGTGTGTGTGTGTGTGCGCGAAGAATAAATAAAAGTTTTCCTTTCGTTCTAACTGTTTAACGCTTGCCTGGGTGTCTCAAGGTATTAGTATGTTAATTTTGTTCTCTTTTCTTTAGGACAGGAGTTGGCGTAGCGTGAATTTTGGTTTGTAGTGATTCCCTTAGCTTTGTTTATTCCCTTTTTTGAGTTTTCTTTGGTTTCTTTGGCCCTGTTCCCCTTATTTTCTTATGTTGAACAGTCTTTTTGGTATGGTTCTTATTTCCTTGACACTCAGGCAGCTCAACCTGGTCTATTTTAAATTGTTGTCAAATAAAGCTGTTTCATTGGAAGTCCGTCTCGTCCTCTTAAATTTCAAAGCGTAACGAACCTGTGTAGCCCGAGGAATTTTATTATAGTTTATTTCCTGGGGTGCAACTCCATAGGTGGCATTGTCAGGCACCCCCCCCCCCCCTCCCACAATTTTCCTTTATACCCACCATCTGAATTGTCTCCACCTCCGCCAGACCCTCCCCCTCGCCACATCTAGTCTTTTTTTGATAGGCTGCCCTCGCTATTAACCTCCCTCTCATCACAGCTTTAATTGTGTCCCACAGTATGGAAGTGTCTACTGGACTATCTATGTTCTCCTCCATAGAGCATTTAATCTCTTTCTTAACCTCCTCCAGTGTTTTTGGATTATTTAGCATACCCACATTTAATCTCCAAAGTGTGTTTTTCTTCCTCTTATTTAGACAAATAATAAGGTAATTAATACTGTGTCAGTACAAGTCAGTCGTTCCTATTTTACATTCCTCTATTCTGTATCTGTCTGTAATGTTAATAAAAAAAATAGTCCTCTGTAACGGGTGGAGGTCCCTCCAAACATCAAACATCCCGAGTTCGGCTAGAGAGACGTTGACAAGTTTCGACAGGCGGGTCTGACTTCTGTTGCCATTAGTTGTGTCGAGTTTAGCTTTTAAATCATGTTGATTTAGCTCTTGCTGAGAGAGATGTGTTTCCTGTAGATCAGGCATGGCCAAACTACGGCGTGTCTCTGTCCGGCCCGCGTGAAGGCAGTCAAAAATCTAACCTAACTTAGAAATGACACTTGAACCTGCAATGAGTATTTTAGTCGTTCTAAATGAGTCCAACGTTAGTAAAAAAGGAGCGACCCGGACTTCCCACAGTCTCTTTTCTCTTAACATGGGAATTCAATTTTAATAATTTCTCAACTAAAAACACTGGTCATACTAGAACATCCCTACCAGCTTTCTTCCCTTTATTCTCTGAATTTAATCAAAGAATCTTTGAAACTCTTGTAGCTTTTCTCTGGCTCGTGTCGCTGCTGATGCGTAGCCCCTCCAGGATCCCTCCTTGCACTGCCACTCCGTCGTAGTGCGGGGCACCGAGTGCCGCAGGCCCCTCCGCACCCGTCGCCACCGCCGTCTTCTCCGCCAGGCCGCGTCTCGCCAATTCCTCCTTTACCTCCTCTGCGCTGTTGTAGGTTCGAGTTCCCGTATCCCAGTGGGTCCTCATCTTGGTGAATGGCGTCTGGAAGCGGATGCCCTTCTCCTTCAGGATTCTTTTAGCAGTGTTGTACTCCTTTCTCTTTTGGACCATCTCTGTCGCGTAATCGTGATGGAATGACGGTACTTTATTCCCCAGTTCTATTTTCTTTGTCCATAGCTCTCTCAGGACCCTCTCTTTGGTAGTAAATTCCAGAAAGTTAACAATGATGGGTCTCGGTTGGGCACCGTCTGCTGGCTTCTGTGCAAATGAGCGATGTGCTCTCTGAATTTGGAAATTAAAATCTGCTGGCAGGTGCAGTTCGCTTTTCAGCAGGTCTTCCACAAACTTGGCCACAGATTCTCCCTCCTCTCCTTCAGTGACTCCATAGATACGTAGGCTGTTTCTCCTCGGCCTGGACTCCAGGTCAGTTAACTTGTCCTGAAGAGCTTTTTGTTCTCTCAGTGATATGACCAGAGCGTCATTAGCTTCCTGTGCCCAACGTTCTAGTTTTTCAATCCGCGACTCAGCCTTGTTGATCTTGCCGGTCTGGAGCTCCTGTTCGGTGATGACTTTCGCAAGTTGTTGATTTATTTCGTCTTTGAAGTCGTCCAAGTCTTTTTCCACGTCGTTCCTCAGTGTTTCTCCAAACGTGCGAAGGACTTCTTTTGATTCCATTTTTAAATCCCGTATCTCCTTGCTAATAATTTCTATGTCCGAGCCCTTTTCCGCGTCGTTAGTCACGAGGAGTTCGTTTCGCCATCTCCCTCTGTTTCAGAGCAAGCTGGTAGTTCCGCCATATTGTCTGTTACTGTGTTTCTCTTTTGGTTGAATCGAGTTTTCCTTCCCATTCCAACGTTCCCCTGATCACTTTGTAGTTAATATGATATATGACAATAGTTATTCAAGTTTTCGGGGACTTTTTACCCTAGACGGTCGAGAGCCCTGGTGTCGCGCAGTCTACCGCTTTATGGCCAAACCAGAAGTCCCTTCCCTCTAGCCTTTTCAAGGGGGAGGTGGCTAGACTTGGCTCTTGTGGGATGAGAAGCAGAAGGCGTGTCCGATCTGGGGGGAAGATGAGATGACATTTTTGTGGGTCAACACAAACTCATCTGCGAGGACAGCAGCCTTGGACAATGACGACACTTTCTGTTCATTCAAGAACATTACCACCTTCTCTGGCAAAGAGTCTTTAAAATCTTCTAAAAGAACGAGCTCACGGAGTGACTCAAAGTCATTTTTGACATCATTAGCTGCACACCATTTATCAAAGAGGTTGCTTTTCTCCCATGCAAACTCGACAAAGGTTTGACCACTAGATTTTCTATGGTTCCTAAATTTTTGCCGGTAGGGCTCAGGAACAAGCTCATAAGCAGGAAATTGCTTCCTTTACAACATCATATTGCAGGCTGTCTTCTAAGAAAAGAGCAGACACCAACTCCTGTGCTTTTCCCACCCGCTTGCATTGGAGAAGGACAGGCCACATGTCTCTTGGCCAGTTGAGTGGCGAAGCTATTCGCTCCAAGGCACTGAATTATGAATTCTGTACCTACCTACAACCCCCCCTTCCGTGGCCCGCCGACTCGATGCAGGTCTGTCATGTGGCCCGTTGCTAAAAAAGTTTGCCCACCCTCTATACAGACAGTGAGTTGGAGCAAGCTCGTAAGCACTACTTCCAGATGGCCCGCACTGCCAGTGAGGGGAAATGTGTCATGTTCAAAGAGCTGAGATGCAGGCTGGTGAGAAACACTGTCACCAGCATGATTTCTATCTTGAGAGCCAGTCAGCAAGGAGAGGGGGTCTGGTACCCTTCTGAGCATGAAGTCACTGCAATGGCTAAAAGACTAGTTGAGTATTATCCCATGCTGAAGGATTAAGACAAAACAATGAAACATGTAAGTGATTATATTATTTTGCGCACTTAGATTTTGAAGCATGTGGTTATTTTTGGCTGATACTTTTTTTTATCTGTGCATGTTCACTTTCCATCTTTATTTAAATAAACCTATATGCTCTTGACTCCAAGTGCAAAACATCACAAATGGACAGTTCTGTATTCAAGTCATATATATATGTACAAAGTGAGGAGCATGGGGGGGGAGTGAAATTTTATTTACCACAGGCGAGCACTTACAAGAATCTTCACAAGAGATTCGCCAGAGAGGGGCCACAAGAAGAAAAGGCATCACATTGACTTCTCAGCAAGTGACCAAGAAGAAGATCATGATGCAGACTCAATTGGTGGATCAACAATTATTTTGTGTCACACACCAGGGCGCAGTTCTGATAATGGCCACACTTCACGTAAGTAGAAACATGTCCATTTTAATAATAATGATAATGTATGAAAGCCAGGCAATGTTATGATAGTTTTGGATATCATGATATATAACAGGCATTTTTACATTTGAATTGTCATTTGATATATTTTGATGCTCCAAACAATTTCATCCATTTGACTGATTTACTGATTTGTCTCCTCCATTTCATCAGCCAAAGATGGTCTGACAGCACAGGCCAGACATTATCAGACCCTGCAGGAGCTGTACAAGAAACCAAAACCCAACCAAGATGCTGTCTCCCAAATTCTTGACCTGCAGTTTCAAGCAAGAAGATCCTTCATTGATAGTGATGTTCTGAAAGAACAGGACAAGGCCAACAAAGATCCTGGATGCATATCCATGTGTCAAGGATCTTTATCGTGTAAGTGATTAACTTGTTTTGGTTTATGATGAAAAGCAAGCATTTTTGCAGATTTTAACATTGACTTGCATTATAGGCGATGAATGAGCTGCGGCGCATTCTGGATAAGGGCAACAGAAAATTCATTGATGAACTAAAAAAAGAGATGGGAAGACTTCTGCACCGATGTGTAATTTTATGGTGTTTGGATAAAAAATGAAGTGATGAAGCCATGCATAACGCTGGATGTAGGTGAGTCATTTGGCTGTGTCTCTAATTGACTGTGTAGCTGTTTCCTTTATGTTGCGCTGAATGAATAGATGCAGAATGGTAATACTCTTCATGCTGAAAAAATAAGATTTTTTTTGTGATCAACACAAACCTAATAAGACTCATTTTTAGGAAGACTAACTTTGAACTCAAAGTTGATTTGTTCTATTCCAGTGGAATATTCCATCGCGCTGCTCAGGGCACTCCCCACACTCTTTCCTTCACCAAGTCCACCACCGAAGAAGCTGGGACATGCCAGTGAGGCACTGCTTCATGTCATTCAGGTGAAAGTTTTTTTGCATTTTCTCACATTCAACACTTCATAGTTCCATGCATGGATGTGGCGTTTCCTTCTTCTTTTTCTTTAGCCAACAGAAGATCCCACAATGTACTCGCAGAAGAGGTCTTTCTGCACCTCTGTGTTGCTGTTTGATGGGACCCGCTGTCTCATCTGTCTTGGAGCCACTCCCGCCACCACGCTTGCCAAGGAAGACTTGAGTGACGGTCTGCTTCATCTGATGGGTTACTACTATGCCCTGCACCTCACATATCCAAAAGTGTGTGGCAACCCTTCTCTCTGTCATTCAGACAGAAGTGCTACAGGACACTATCCATGAGTGAGACACCACAGCCTCATACAAAAAAGACCATGGCAGAATGGAAAGATTTTATTGGGGAGTAGAGCTGTGTACTAGGCATAGGTAGTGATACACTCCCCTGGTAGTTGTAACTTGAGGGTGGGTGGGAGTCTGTTGGAACAAACATGTTATCAGTGGTGATAGGAACACAACACTATATGCTGTCCCCATACTGTTTTTGTTTTTTTTGTGTAACTGAGTGTCAGGGAATGTGAATCAATATTCAATAATGATGACGGTGAATATTGTAACAACACAACATTACTTGCGTTCTAGAAATGGTTGAAAGCGGTGGATGTGGGAGTGGCATCTTCCGATTAGGACACCTGTGCCGATGCCCCCTGCAGGATAAAAGGCCGACTGCGTGTGCCGCTCGGTCTCTTCCCCATTCTCCATCCAGCAGCCATGGGCGTCTGGCCGACTCTCAGCTTCTTCTGTTCTGTTTTGCACCTGACAACACCCCACATCCTATTATTCACTCATCCACACTTACATTACTGATGAATACTGACAAACACACACCATATATTTCATTATTTTGCTTACAATTATCTATTTTGTTATAATAAACCTTTTGATTAATCGCAATCCGCAGTGTCCCTTCCGTTATTGTCATAACTCTTGAGCCGGGTTATGACAATATCGTCTGCAAAATTTCGAAGATATTGAAGATATCGTGTGTCGTGATGTCATTATCGTGGGCCAAATATCGTCACAGTATCGAATCGTGGGTTAGCCGTATCGCCCCACCCCTATTATCAACACAAGATCACATATGTACAGTACATGTACAGTTTAATTAGTGTGTTACTTTGTTTATGAATTCATTTCTTTATGTTCTTCCAGATGTCCAGCCTGAGACGTCGATCAGCACGCGTTGCCTCAAAAACCAAAACAAACAAGTGACATGTTGGTATTTGGGATATGTGTATTTCATTGTGTGCATCTTTGTGATAGGACAATAAATGCAGTTCTTTAAACGTTACTTTGTGTCCTTGTATTTGCAGGTGTGGGCAACACGTTCAACTGTCCACATGACTGAGTCTGCCTCCAGCAATGTCACAGCAGTGCAGCAGGTTTGTACTTATTCATTTCCACTTCATCACCTGTGTGTGTTTTCTAGGCTTTACACCGATCTTATTGGCTGTATCGGATCGGCCGATATTTGGCATTTTTTCGGGCGTCATGTCATGAATCACCATAATCTGTCTCATTTCCTCCAAAGTAGTTTCACAGCATCGACATGTTTATTTGTTTGTATCCGAGAGCTAATGATTCATGATTCAAAAACCTTCATTTTCGTCTTCGTGCCTCTTCCTGTTTTGACGACTGTCGCTATGTGAGGGACAATAAAGTTTCTTTGAATCTTCACGACAGCAACATCCATGGGCGACACAAACAAACGTGTCGGAGGTGTGGAAGTTTTTCAAAGTGAGAGAAACAGACATGGCACAAGCTATCTGCAATATATGCAATGCTACAGTACCTCGCGGGGGAACTTTGGCAAAAAATTTCAACACCACAAATTTAATCAGGCACTTGGAAAAGATACACACGGAGGAGCATGTCGAGTTCAAGAAACGCAGCGCGGAGAAAGAAAAAGAAAAGCAAACTCTGAAACGGATGCTAAAGCAAACAACTTTAGACGGTGCTCGTGAGAAGGCAAGGGGTGTACAGAAACAAGTATTTATTGCCCCTAACGTGATCGGATCGGTGATCGGTTTATTTAAACTCACTGATCGGTGATCGGCACAAAAATCGTGATCGTGTAAAGCCTAGTGTTTTCCTTTCTATGTTTATTGGCATAAAATCACATCTTTCTTATTTTAATCAGTTGGAGGTGACGCCACAGATGACCAGAGCTGTGCCCGTGGTTCCTGTGGCTCCCGTGGTTGCCAGCACCAAGCCAGAGGAGGCCAGCACCGTCCAGGAGGCAACACAGAAGATCAACTAAGCTAAGGAGGCTTTTCTTTCTTCTTCTGTTGCCTCTGACTGCTCCGCTCGTTCTACGCCTCGCACATGTGATTTGTGATCCATCATCAGTTAGTACTAGTGAAGATGCAGTGGCAGATCATGGCACTGGTATTAGATTAGCCAAGGTTCTGCATGGTTCTTTTCATCAAGGCGAAACCGGTCACGGTTTAAAATTCCAGCACCAGCTGGCAACAGTGAGTCACATCAGAAGCGCAAAACTCCTCACTTTGACATGGATAATTCTGACGTAGAGTTTGTCAGTGCTGTGACCAATGAAGAGTGTAACTTCTCTCCCCTTGATGTTGATGTTTGTTTAGACCTTTGCAAAAACTTGAAGATTCATTTGGACCGTGCGAGTTTTCCAATTTCTGATTGCAATGGCCCATTAGGTTCGCCGTGTACAAATGAGAATGTAGAGGCTGATGGAAACTGCTTCTTCAGAGCCATCAGTCAAGCTGTGACTGGTTTATAGACACAGAAGTGGAAATTCAGGTTGCAGCAGATTGTTTACGATTAGATGTGTACACTTTTATCGATGGTCATGGGTTGAAGTACAGCTCTTGCAAGAAACAATTCTCACATTGTTTATATTTATGGATGTATTTGTTTTATATGGAAGCAGTTACCATAATCCAAATTAAAATAAGAATATAATAACAGAAAATTCCTATATGCATTTTCATTTTCTTATGTTGTGTGCATTCCACACCTGTGCAGTGTCATCCAACTCATCCTGTAGAAAATGTATACATTTAGGAAGAGCTGTGCCAGCAGAACATAAATAAAACACTAAATTACAGCATTCACACATGAGCAACCCCACCCTCTCCCTCCCTCCCTGTCACTGTTCACCCCCCCCCTTTTTCTCCCCATCTCTTATCCTCACTGTTTCTACCCTTCTGTTCCATCTCTCTCCCCTTCCATCTCTGTTCCTTTCCCTTTGCTACCTCTTCTCTTTAGCATTCTTTTTCCTTTCCTCCCGTCTCTGTCGGTCTGTCTTCCCAACACCCCCTTTCCAGTTTCTGTCCTCCCTCCCCTCTCTCTCTCTCACATACACATGCGCACAAAATGAAAATAAAACATTATTCATGAACTCACCTGTATGGAGGCCCATACAACAAAACTGCAGGAGACTTTTGTCCAGAAACTCGCCATCAAAATGCCCGTTGTCTCTGAGGCCTGATAACAAGGCTAACCAGAACTCCATGCGCTGGCCACGCAGGAAACCCCACCAATATTCAATTATTTGATTGGCGGTGCTGGCCCCCTCCAAGTAACTATCGAGGGTGTCGTCTGGTTGAACAGGGACGAGGAAACGCTGGAAGCCTCTAACATGGCCATTTTCGGTTCCAAGGTCGCCTCGAACAACTCTAGGGCACCCCCCAAAACGCTGTACCGCTTCTATGTAGCACCCTCCAATTACTTTTGAGTCACTACTTGTTGTGTAAGCTGGGCCACTTACTAGAAATTAGGTATACAGCCTTAACTAGAAAAATCAATTAAAAGTGGTCAAATATGTTACACTGTTGAATATAATCAAAGACAAAACTGCCTTCATCACAGCTTTCCATAAATGGATCTTTATTGATTTATTCAGAAAAAGCTTTGGTAGCTCATTCTAAGAATAGCAGCCTCAGATTTCTTCTTAGACATAAGATTTACAGTACAGAGAAAAAACAATAAAGGGAAAAATGGGACGGGTAAATTTCAAGCTTGTTATTTAAGTTATTAGGCTTAGCAATACAGCTATTGTACTGTGTGTGGGGGGTGGAGGGGGCCGGTTGATGCGCCATACTGGGTCCGTAGGGGGGGGGGGCCTCTGGGTGCCCGGGCCTGCCTTGGGTACCGATCCTCCCGGTGGGTGAAGGGGCTGGGTCCTGTCATGGGGATGAGTCTGGTCTCGCTTGCCCTGGGGGGCCCCCGTCCGGGGGCCGGGCTCTGCTGCCTGTCCGCCCTGGGTGGTGTCCCTTCTCCTTGGGGTATCTGCCTCCCTGTCATCCTGCCCTGGCTCCTCGTGGGGCGGGTGCCCTCCGGCCCGGGGGCCTGCTGCTCCGGGCCTCTTCCTGGCCGGCTTTGCGGTGGGTATGCCGTGTCCGGGCCCCCCCCCCCCGGCTCGTCACTGGCTTGGGGCGGTTGCGGCCTCGGAGACCGCACTAATTGGCAGCCTACTTCCAGTGACGTACTTAAACACACCCACCCCCACATTCAGGTACACACACCACCACATCCATACACACACCACCACATCCATACACACACACACACACACACACGCACACACACGCACACACACACGTATACACAGATACAAACATGCACACACACACAAGTATACACACATGCAAATATACACACACACCCGCACACACGCACACACACACACAAATATACACAAGCGCGGGTACACTGTTGTACACTATTGCATAGCTTATTGTCTTATTGATCCATGAGTAGATTATTATCATCATTATTATTACTATCAACATTATTATTATTATTATTATTATAACTATTATTATTATTATTACTATTAACGTTGCTATTATTATCATCGCTATTATTATTAACATCACTGTATGAACTCGCATGTATGTTTGTATGGGTATATATGCACTATCTGACAATTAGCTATGCATATTTACGATCTGTTTTGTTCTCTTTTAACACAATTGTATATTGTTGCCAGTTGCCTCCTCTACTCCTCTCTCTCTATCCCTCTCATCATCTCATCATCCCCCCCCCCCACACTCATTTCCCCTCTCTACTCACCCCCCTATCTGTCCCCCTCAGTCCGGTCATGGCCAGAATGTCACCAAGAACATTATAATAAAACCACTGAAGAGGTCGCTCCTGAAACCACCCACGTGGCTCACACTCTCAAGATCTACCTCTGAGAATAAAATCTGTCAGCCATCATAGACATTCAGAGACACTTCTGCTTGTCATTATGGCCAGACCGGACAAGGGGAAAAAAAAAAAAAAAAAAAAAAAAGCAATACAGCTATTAACGTTCGTTTGAAACGGTTGTCAACATTAACAGACTGAACTGGACTTAATAACAGGAGTGCTGCATTATTCTGGTGAGTGTCAGCTGCGCTGGGTGTGTAAACCGGGCCATCCAGCTGCGGTGCTGATCCGACGCCACTCGTGTCAAAAATCCGGACAAATGTCACTTGATCAAGGAGGAAATCTGCATCAGATGAGATCAGCTGACTTTGCGTGTGCAGTGTGTACGCTGTGCACAGCGGTGTGCACTCTGTGTTAACAAGAAAAACGCATCTAAGAAAGTGGTGCGCAAAAGCAGGGTAGTGACAGAATTAATGCACATTATTGATATTTGTCGCGTGTGTACCTGCACATGCATGCTTATTAACACACGGGTACTGTGGAATATATTTTTTACTCACTTAAAGTGGGAACTGCATTGCACTCAGTGTTGAGCAG
>NW_027466097.1:1410000-1527500 GCF_046127955.1 Nelusetta ayraudi
CAATTCACACAGCCAAGGCTCACCAGTAACAGCTCGCAGGCCCTGCTTTTGGATCTGATCTATTATGTATAGGACCCGTCTAATGTCTTCTTGAGTCTGCCTACCTGTTAAAAAAGCTGACTGATTGGAAGTCCATCTCGTCCCCTTAAATTTCAAAGCGTAACGAACCTGTGTAGCCCGAGGAATTTTATTATATTTTTTTTCCTAGGGTGCAACTCCCCAGGTGGCATTGTCAGGCAACCCCCACCCCCCACCCCCCCCCGCCCCCATTTTCCTTTATACCCACCATCAGAATTGTCTTGTCTCATGGTTATCTTTTAAGATAACCATTATCTTATCTTTTAAGATAACCATGAGCACAAGAAATAGGGTACAGCTTATCTGCAAAGTAAGTAACACGTACATTATGAACTATCATTCTATATCATAATGATGTAATATGTCAACCGAAAGCAGCTGACCAGCTGAAAAGTCTCACTCCACCCCCTACTGTTGGGAGAAGGACACGTTCCCGTCAGTAATTCAAATTTCTCAGTCATGTATAGGGGGACAAGGTGAGAACTCCGATTGGACGAGAAAACCGAATTATTGCTTAGTTCGATTAAGCTCTGCATGTAAACGCACTGATTACACCTGCGCCAGAGTGCAGAGTGAAAGCAGCTCTTTTAAAAAGAAGCGCAGGCTGGAGTCAGCACTCTGTCCTCTGGCGTGTCCACGCTGAGAACTTTGCAGTTCTTCTTAGCATTTCGGCTAGCAATCCCAGAGCGGGCTGGGCCATAAGCGCAGCTGGAGGAGGAACCTTGCCGGGTGCCCGTTCATCGGGAGGTGGTGCTGTGTGTCTTTTTGGTATGGTACTTATTTCCTTGACACTCAGGCAGCTAAACCTGGTCTATTTTAAATTGTTGTCAAATAAAGCTGTTTCATTGGAAGTCTGTCTCGTCCTCTTAAATTTCAAAGCGTAACGAACCTGTGTAGCCCGAGGAATTTTATTATAGTTTATTTCCTGGGGTGAAACTCCCCAGGTGGCATTGTCAGGCAACCCCCCCCACGCCCCCCAATTTTCCTTTATACCCACCATCTGAATTGTCTCCACCTCCGCCAGACCCTCCCCCTCGCCACATCTAGTCTTTTTTTGATAGATGATGATCTATGCGTATTGATGCGTCGTGCTGATGCGTAGCCCCTCCAGGATCCCTCCTTGCACTGCCACTCCGTCGTAGTGTGGGGCACCGAGTGCCGCAGGCCCCTCCGCACCCGTCGCCACCGCCGTCTTCTACGCCAGGCCGCGTCTCGCCAATTCCTCCTTTACCTCCTCTGCGCTGTTGTAGGTTCGAGTTTCCGTATCCCAGTGGGTCCTCATCTTGGTGAATGGCGTCTGGAAGCGGATGCCCTTCTCCTTCAGGATTCTTTTAGCAGTGTTGTACTCCTTTCTCTTTTGGACCATCTCTGTCGCGTAATCGTGATGGAATGATGGTACTTTATTCCCCAGTTCTATTTT
The DNA here is from genome assembly GCF_046127955.1 of Nelusetta ayraudi. Taxonomy (NCBI): domain Eukaryota; kingdom Metazoa; phylum Chordata; class Actinopteri; order Tetraodontiformes; family Monacanthidae; genus Nelusetta; species Nelusetta ayraudi. Next base: position 1,411,499 of record NW_027466097.1, read on the forward strand.
CTTTGTCCATAGCTCTCTCAACACCCTCTCTTTGGTAGTAAATTCCAGAAAGTTAACAATGATGGGTCTCGGTTGGGCACCGTCCGCTGGCTTCTGTGCAAATGAGCGGTGTGCTCTCTGAATTTGGAAATTAAAATCTGCTGGCAGGTGCAGTTCGCTTTTCAGCAGGTCATCCACAAACTTGGCCACAGATTCTCCCTCCTCTCCTTCAGTGACTCCATAGATACGTAGGTTGTTTCTCCTCGGCCTGGACTCCAGGTCAGTTAACTTGTCCTTAAGAGCTTTTTGTTCTGTGATATGACCAGAGCGTCATTAGCTTCCTGTGCCCAACGTTCTAGCTTTTCAATCCGCGACTCAGCCTCGTTGATCTTGCCGGTCTGGAGCTCCTGTTCGGTGATGACTTTCGCAAGTTGTTGATTTATTTCGTCTTTGAAGTCGTCCAAGTCTTTTTCCACGTCGTTCCTCAGTGTTTCTCCAAACGTGCGAAGGACTTCTTTTGATTCCGTTTTTAAATCCCGTATCTCCTTGCTAATAATTTCTATGTCCGAGCCCTTTTTCGCGTCGTTAGTCACGAGGAGTTCGTTTCGCCATCTCCCTCTGTTTCAGAGCAAGCTGGTAGTTCCGCCATATTGTCTGTTACCGTGTTTCTGTTTTGGTTGAATCGAGTTTTCCTTCCCATTCCAACGTTCCCCTGATCACTTTGTAGTTAATATGATATCTGACAATAGTCATTCAAGTTTTCGGGGAGTTTTTACCCTAGACGGTCGAGAGCCCTGGTGTCGCGCAGTCTACCGCTTTATGGCCAAACCAGAAGTCCCTTCCCTCTAGCCTTTTCAAGGGGGAGGTGGCTAGACTCGGCTCTTGTGGGACGAGAAGCAGAAGGCGTGTCCGATCGGGGGGGGAAGATGAGATGACATTTTTGTGGGTCAACACAAACTCATCTGCGAGGACAGCAGCCTTGGACAATGACGACACTTTCTGTTCATTCAAGAACATTACCACCTTCTCTGGCAAAGAGTCTTTAAAATCTTCTAAAAGAACGAGCTCACGGAGTGACTCAAAGTCATTTTTGACATCATTAGCTGCACACCATTTATCAAAGAGGTTGCTTTTCTCCCATGCAAACTCGACAAAGGTTTGACCACTGGATTTTCTATGGTTCCTAAATTTTTGCCGGTAGGGCTCAGGAACAAGCTCATAAGCAGGAAAAATTGCTTCCTTTACAACATCATATTGCAGGCTGTCTTCTAAGAAAAGAGCAGACACCAACTCCTGTGCTTTTCCCACCCGCTTGCATTGGAGAAGGACAGGCCACATGTCTCTTGGCCAGTTGAGTGGCGAAGCTATTCGCTCCAAGGCACTGAAGTATGAATCAACTTCTGCCTCACGAAATGCTGGCACCAGAAAAATGTTTTTACTGGGGCTGGGCAACGATTAAAAATTTTAATCGCAATTAATCGCATGATTTACCTGATCAATCACGATTAATCACGTCGTATACGCAAAAGCCAATAATGAATTTAAAAGAAGTCTTTCATACACTTTAATTTAAATGTTCTGCCATATAAACGAAAGCACCATAACATTTATCGTGCAAACAGTTAACATCAGCACTATACACAGAAACATTTTTAATGTAAATCTAAAGTTAAAAAAAATGCAAATACAAAATTAAAGCTTATTGCCAATGCCAGGGCATTACTGTTATCCTGTTCCTTATGAAAAATAAAAAAAAATCTACCTCCAAAATCCTGAGCCACAATAATAACAGGCAATTTCTGAGGTAACAGTAGAAACATTTTTCTTTTATCAGGGAGCAGCATAACCAGTCTGCGTTCCCTTGCAAATGTCCCAGTTAGAAAGGGTGAGGCACAAAAACGTTCACTTTTGGGTTTTTCTTCACAGGGGACTAGAATGTAAAGTCCACATTTATACTGGAGTTCCTTTGGAGAATCTCACTCAACTCAGTGCAGTTTGTCAGTTCCTGGAACTTGACGGCCAGTTATTTTAAATGTACTGCCATATGAATTAAAGTGCCATAACATTTACTGTGCAAACACACTTTTAACATCAGCATTTTTGAACAATTAGCAGCTAAGAAAAAAAAATAGTGTAAATTTAAACTCAACTTAAAACCCGCCGATGCCCCATTACTGACGCCGACGCCTGCTGATGACACATCAAGCACTGACTTGACATTACTGACTTGACATTTAGAAACATTTGATTTCTAAATGTGATTGATTACTGTATCATTTTGGAGATAATAAGCCTTAAAGTTGGCTTTTTGTTTTGTTTTGCGACAGCTCCAATATTCCATTTTTACTGTACAATAACATCAAATTGCTCCATAAGCTCTGTCAATGGTTGGTACAGTTGACCTCAGGACAACCTTGAATATATCTTCTCTTAATATTCTTAATATGATGATTTTTTTTTCCCTGCCAGATTGAGGAGAAATGAAATGGACATCCAAACCGGGTCCAATAATGGATGAGCTGGATGATGTCACAGTATCAATTTTAAATGGTATGTCATGTGTAGGTATGAAAAAATTTCCATGACTTTGATTGGTCCGCTAAGTAATTAAAATAACTGTATGCTGACACTGATTTCAAAAAGAAGTATTTTACAAATTTGAGACAAAATGTCTAAACTGAATTGCATTTACAATTAATTCTGATAACAGAAATTGGCACAAAACAAACTTGGTTTGACTTGTCAAGTTGAATTAAATTCATTAGTGAAAAAATGTATGAGTTGTTAAGTCTAAAAGGTTTGTTAATGATTGGACTGTCTTTATAGCTGCCAACATCGATGAAGTCTTGCTCCACACCCTCAGTCGTGATGATTTGAGAGACCTTTTTCCTGGACCAGAACACTTTCTCAGGAGGAAACGGATTTGGGCCCTTATTAGTGTAGATGTGATTGGTTACCTACTTTGCTCTGAAAACATCGAGCATAACACTTTTTTTTTCTTTTTTCCTAATTGTGTCTATTGTTTCTCTCTTATTCATAATGTTTTGGATCTGGTTTCCTCTCGGCTGAGAATTCCACCGTACCAGACAAGGCTGCCCCGAATGAAGCCAGGAACTGTGTCTTCACCAGGAGGAACATCTCCAATCTGTCCTCAGACATCCACTCCTTTGGTGAAAAGCAGCCCAAAGAGGACCCTACAGCTTCCTGCTCCTCCACAATATGTTGTCTATACTAGACATGGGCAAACCCCGGCCCGCTGCGTGTCTCTGTCCGGCCCGCGTGAAGCCAGTCATAACCCCCCAACACCGCACCCCCCAACGAAACTTTGTCGGCACGTAACTTTGCCGAGTTAGTGTAGCGCGATAGCGATAGCGTGCTTCCCCCCCGTCAACGAGGTGTAGGTACAGAATTAGTCCGGGTGCAGAATCGTTCTAGGCAGAAGTGACTGCCGATACGGCAACTCCATTGGGACATACCTCTACATCGCGTTCGAACGTGATATATGGATAGATCGCGGTACGTTTATAGAGTTGCCGTATGTGACGTAATTGGCAGTCGCCTCTGTCCAGTGGGCGAATGCCAACAACGTCACATACGGCAACTCTATTAGGACAAACTACATCGGTTGATTAAGGTTATCTTTTTTTTTCTGTCAATCCCTGCCGTATTTACAGTACTTTGTATTATATTGTATACACGAAATTCTCTCTCTCTCTCTCTCTCTCTCTCTCTCTCTCTCTCTCTCTCTCTCTCTTCACAAGCTCGTCAGCACTACTTCCAGATGGCCCGCACTGCCAGTGAGGGGAAATGTGTCATGTTCAAAGAGCTGAGACGCAGGCTGGTGAGAAACACTGTCACCAGCATGATTTCTATCTTGAGAGCCAGTCAGCAAGGAGAGGGGGTCCGGTACCCTTCTAAGCATGAAGTCACTGCAATGTCTCAAAGACTAGTGGAGTATTATCCCATGCTGAAGGATTAAGACAAAACAATGAAACATGTAAGTGATTATATTATTTTGCGCACTTAGATTTTGAAGCGTGTGGTTATTTTTGGCTGATACTTTTTTTATCTGTGCATGTTCACTTTCCATCTTTATTTGTTCTTTCAATGAGTGAAATTTTATTTACCACAGGCGAGCACTGACAAGAATCTTCACAAGAGATTCACCAGAGAGGGGCCACAAGAAGAAAAGGCATCGCATTGACTTCTCAGCAAGTGACCAAGAAGAAGATCATGATGCAGACTCAATTGGTGGATCAACAATTATTTTGTGTCACACACCAGGGCGCAGTTCTGATAATGGCCACACTTCACATAAGTAGAAACATGTCCATTTTAATAATAATGATAATGTATGAAAGCTAGGCAATGTTTTGATAGTTTTGGTTATCATGATATATCACAGGCATTTTTACATTTGAATTGTCATTTGATATATTTTGATGCTCCAAACAATTTCATCCATTTGACTGATTTACTGATTTGTCTCCTCCATTTCATCAGCCAAAGATGGTCTGACAGCACAGGCCAGACATTATCAGACCCTGCAGGAGCTGTACAAGAAACCAAAACCCAACCAAGATGCTGTCTCCCAAATTCTTGACCTGCAGTTTCAAGCAAGAAGATCCTTCATTGATAGTGATGTTCTGAAAGAACAGGACAAGGCCAACAAAGATCCTGGATGCATATCCATGTGTCAAGGATCTTTATCGTGTAAGTGATTAACTTGTTTTGGTTTATGATGAAAAGCAAGCATTTTTGCAGATTTTAACACTGACTTGCATTATAGGCGATGAATGAGCTGCGGCGCATTCTGGATAAGGGCAACAGAAAATTCATTGATGAACTAAAAAAAGAGATGGGAAGACTTCTGCACCAATGTGTAATTTTATGGTGTTTGGAAAAAAAATGAAGTGATGAAGCCACGCATAACGCTGGATGTAGGTGAGTGGGACATGCCAGTGAGGCACTGCTTCATGTCATTCAGGTGAAAGTTTGTTCGCATTTTCTCACATTCAACACTTCATAGTTCCATGCATGGATGTGGCGTTTCCTTCTTCTTTTTCTTTAGCCAACAGAAGATCCCACAATGTACTCGCAGAAGAGGTCTTTCTGCAGCCCTGTGTTGCTGTTTGATGGGACCCGCTGTCTCATCTGGCTTGGAGCCACTCCCGCCACCACGCTTGCCAAGGAAGACTTGAGTGACGGTCTGCTTCATCTGATGGATTACTACTATGCCCTGCACCTCACATATCCAAAAGTGTGTGGCAACCCTTCTCTCTGTCATTCAGACAGAAGTGCTACAGGATACTATCCATGAGTGAGACACCACAGCCTCATACAAAAAAGACCATGGCAGAATGGAAAGATTTTATTGGGGAGTAGAGCTGTGTACTAGGCATAGGTAGTGATACACTCCCCTGGTAGTTGTAACTTGAGGGTGGGTGGGAGTCTGTTGGAACAAACATGTTATCAGTGGTGATAGGAACACAACACTATATGCTGTCCCCATACTGTTTTTGGTTTTTTTTTGTGTGTAACTGAGTGTCAGGGAATCTGAATCAATATTCAATAATGATAACGGTGAATATTGTAACAACACAACATTACTTGCATTCTAGAAATGATTGCTTGAGATTGTTTTAAGATGCAATGCCTTAGTGACGTTTTTATTACAAGGCAGTGAAGGCACTGTCAGCAATTTAAGTGAATAAATAGTTGTTGACAATATTAATTCTGTTTGCTGAATTATTTTTTTTTGGGGGGGGGGAATGGGCGTAGGGGGGGTGGATGCTTTGTCTCATTTTGAGAAAAAAAAGCTAATATTGTGAACACTTAAATTAAGAAGAATTGCACTGTTAGTAGGTCTGGTTTTAAGATCTTTTCATTCAAATTAAGAAAGAAGCAAACGTGAAAAAAGAATTGAGAAGCTAGTATCAAGTTTATTTTCTTAGTACAGTCCTTGGAATGAGTGCTTTACAGTTTATTTCAAGAGTTTTTCCATTCTTCAAATGCCTAGATATATCGTCTTATTTTAAGAAATCTTACCAAGTCTAAATATCTTACTGCATTGGCAGATAATTTGACTTGTTTCTAGCCTGTTCTTTCTCAATTTAAGTGTTTATTTCTTAGATATATTTTGCAGTGTGTGGACACCGAGGGGAGCTCTAGAATTGGCTCATTCAACCGACCAACGAGCCAATCAGCAGCGGCGTCACAGGCCCTCCTCCTTCTTTGTTCTCTCTCTCACTTTGACTTCGGCACTGGACAGCCAGGTTTGTGGAGGGAAGGTTGGAACAAAGTAAGGACGGGGTACCCCATACATTCATGTACGTAGAGTCACTAAGTCTTAAACTCACCAGGTTTGTGTCGCTTATCGATAACCCTAATGCCATACAAGTCTATGAGGGTCAAAGGTCAACTTTGTCATAGGGACATGGGGCCACTTTCAGGTTCATCAGGATCCTCCTGGACACACCCACACCAAATTTGGGGCTTCAAGCCCATGAGGAACCCCGAAACCCTCACTCTAATTCCAGCCTTATCGCTAACCCTAATGCCATACAAGTCTATGAGGGTCAATGGTCAACTTTGTCCTAGAGACATGGAGCCACTTGCTTTTTCATCAGGAGCCCCCAAGAAGCGCACACGCCAAATTTGGGGCTTCTAGTTCTTGAGGAACCCCAAAACCCTAACCCTAATTTCAGCTAACCCTAGTTTCAGCCTTATCGTTAACCCTAATTCAATGCAAGTCTATGGAGGTCAAAGGTCAAATTTGTCCTAGAGACATGGGGCCACTTTCAGGTTCATCAGGATCCTCCTGGACACACCCATGCCAAATTTGGGGCTTCTAGCCCATGAGGAACCCCGAAACCCTCACTCTAATCCAGCCTTATCGCTAAACCCTAATGCAGTGCAAGTCTATGAAGGTCAAAGCTCAACTTTGTCTGAGAAACATCAAGTGTTTTTTTCATGAATCATTCATCAATGTTAAGAGTTTGCTTTTTAGGAGAATTCACAATAAAAATACATTGACACTGTCAAAGATGGACTCAAGCACTATTATTGAACTATACTGTATTTTTTGAGTGATGTGAAGCTTTTGACAAGCGCTGCGCAAAGGAGGCCCATTTGTTTTTGTTTTTTTGAAGGGGGCCCAAAATTTCTGGCGGCACCCCTGAGCGTTCATCTCCAGCACTAAGGCAGTGGAGCTGCCGGCCACGAGAGAAGAATTAACCAGTCCATTGAAACCATTTGTTTGGTCTAGTGAGTGGCAATAGTCCTTTGAGGATCTTAAGTGCCTTCTCAGCTGTAACCCTTTCGTGTCTGCTCCAAATTTTTCCTCATTGGCTAGAAGCCCCAAATCTAGCGTGGGCACTTCTTGGGGGCTCCTGATGAAAAAGCAAGTGTCCCCATGTCTCTAGGACAAAGTTGAAAATTCACCCCATAGACTTGCATTGAATTAGGGTTAACAATAAGGCTGAAACTAGGGTTAGGGTTAGGGTTAGCTGAAATTAGGGTTAGGGTTTCGGGGTTCCTCAAGTACTAGAAGCCCCAAATTTGGCGTGGGGGCTTCTTGGGGGCTCCTGATGAAAAAGCAAGTGGCCCCATGTCTCTAGGACAGTTGAAAATTCACCCCATAGACTTGCATTGAATTAGGGTTAACAATAAGGCTGAAACTAGGGTTAGGGTTAGGCTTAGCTGAAATTAGGGTTAGGGTTTCGGGGTTCCTCAAGTACTAGAAGCCCCAAATTTGGCGTGGGCGCTTCTTGGGGGCTCCTGATGAAAAAGCAAGTGGCCCCATATCTGTAGGACAAAGTTGAAATTTCACCCCATAGACTTGTATGGCATTAGGGTTAGGGTCCAAGTGTACACATACACATTTTCTTTTGCTTTTTTGATTTAAGCTCATCGTCTCCAGCTGCAAAGGTACAGAAACCTTTCTGTGTTTTGATGTCGTGTGTGAGAAAACATCACTTTTTTCTGTAAACTTGTGTTATCATTGTCCTTGATTGAAAATGACACAATCTTTCATTTCATTGTTCAGATGCCGAACACCAAGGCATTCCGTCGCTCTCTGGCCATGAAACGACGCCTGGAGCAAAAACGGGATTGGACACCTTTTCCACCTCGGAAGGACTTTGAACGTCGTGAGTACTTCCATGTTCATGATTTCATGTTCTGCCTGTGTTGTTATGTTGTATTCCAAATAAATCTTACAAAAACATATTTAGATTTTTCTTTTTTGTCAATTTACACAGGGCGCGGTACTGGTCAGCGACCTGGGTGCGAAGATGGCCCGTTTTGCTCCTGACTGACAAAACAGTGCAAGTTCGTTCTTAAGGCCCAGCAACCAGACAAGAAGGTATGGGTCGTGATTTTGTCAAGCCACGAGTTTCTTTATGTTTTTGTTCTGGTGGTGGGAGACTCACATCTCTGTCCACTTGTGGATGGTTTTGTGTTCTCGCCCCGGGCAACAACCTTGAACACGGGCTTGTAACAGACTCCGGCCAGGATTTTGCTGCGCTACTGGCAACTGTGTTGGACCGCTGGCCCAAGGTTTGTTTATCTGCTGTGACAAACAAATTTGAACACATGAATGTCATCACCACTTTGTTTTATCAATATCAAGTAATTCCATGATCCATAGTTCAATAACAAGAATATTCATGAATTTATTTTGCATTTTTATGTTTGTTTGGGTTTTTTTTTTATATATACAACTATTTTGTAGGTGTTTGTGCTTGACTTTCCACCTCGCCTGACTGTCAAGCCAGAACTACAAACAGCGCTACGTCAAGTATATCATCGTGTTGCTGCACGCATGGGTGTGTAAAATACATATTTTTGTTGTATTTTTTTCTCTTCAGTGACACTGTGCTAACAGATATTTCTTAGAATTGTGTGATTACATAATTGATTATGTGACACTTCTTCCAGGTGTAACATTTGTGTATATGGCCGATCACCTCCCCCTTCGTCAGCTGTACATGGTGGTGTCATGATGGTGTAGGTTTCTTCCTTCTTCAGCCTTACTTGCTCTTCATTTGATATGACAAATATGTGTTAACATGTTGTTTTCTGTTTAGGTGCACCTCAGGACTGATTTTGGTGGAGCGTCTGCATGCTGCATGCTCCATCAGCTCGCACCCCCTTCACCTAGGCCAGGGGTGTTGTGCCACAACCAATCATCGCCCAGGGTGTCTCCCAGAGTGGTTGTGACAGGTCCTGTCTACATGCCAGTGTATGGACCTGCTCCTGAATGGACTCTTGTTGGACAGGAGGTTGAGGTAACCTGTTCATCCCTCTTTTTTTTTTTTCCCCCCAATCGTGTATTTGTCAAACTGTGCAACTTTTTATTTTAAAAATGAACACTTATCCTAAGTTGAATCTGATTTCCTCTCCTCTTTTTTATAGACAGTACCAACAGCTGTTGAGACTGCATTTCACACAGACATCCCGTCCAATCCCGTGTGGTTCAGTGAGGCTAAGGCTTAATCTCTCCTGTCCTGTTTGTGGGGGCGCTAATCCTGTAAGAGTCAAGTAGGCGTAAGCAGCGGCCGGTGAATAAGACGAGTTAACAACGGAAGAGCACATGCAAGAACGGCGGAAAATACCAACAACGGAAAACAAATCAAAGACCCACCCGCAAGTTACCAGTCTAAAGTGTGGACCCACTTTGGCTTTTACGAGACGGATGACGGGAGGAAACTTCATAAAGAATATGCAATCTGCAACAACTGTTTTGCGAAGGTAAAATACAATGGCAACACTACGAATCTGCAGAGCTGCCTCGTTCGCTATCACCCGTCCCGTTTTTCCCATAATTGTTCTCTTGTTTCACCACCTGTCCCGGGAAAGATAAAATCTCTCCCGGGACACAATTTGTCCCGTTTTTTAGGGAAAATGACAAAACCTCATTTAATTTCCGTCTGTGGTCTAGATAGGGTTGCCAACCCTCCCGTAAAATACGCGATTGTCCCATATTTGGCAACTAAAAAGCCTGTCCCGTAATGAACTGATGGGGGACGCACTTCACTTTGTCCCGTATATTTTGGGGACGCGGTTATTTATTTATTTATTTTGTCTGCATCATTTTTTTTATTGATTTTCAGAATCGGGGCAGTGAAAGGATTTTTTTCCCTCTTTCATCTTCCCGTCGGTTTGTATATCCCAAGTCCCCAAGTTGAGATAAGACAAGTTGCTACTGACTTTACATTACCAGAAAGCACTGTCCTTGTTTACATGAAAGTTATTAATGTTCATGCACTTTAATATGTTTGCTTGTGCAGTGCACGTTTGTTTGTACATTATACAAAGTTTTGGAATAAATGCAAGATCACAGGCATTTTCCTTTTTATGGGTATTTTTTTCTTTTTGAGTCACATATTGTGACGACCCTGTCTCTATATAACTTGTTGTGGCTCCCAGCTGTTTTCCCATTTCTAGGTAGCGGTGGATGTGGGAGTGGCATCTTCCGATTAGGACACCTGTGCCGATGCCCCCCGCAGGATAAAAGGCCGACTGCGTGTGCCGCTCGGTCTCTTCCCCATTCTCCATCCAGCAGCCATGGGCGTCTGGCCGACTCTCAGCTTCTTTTGTTCTGTTTTGCACCTGACAACACCCCACATCCTATTATTCACTCATCCACACTTACATTACTGATGAATACTGACAAACACACACCATATATTTCATTATTTTGCTTACAATTATCTATTTTGTTATAATAAACCTTTTGATTAATCGCAATCTACAGTGTCCCTTCCGTTATTGTCATACCTCTTGAGCCGGGTTATGACAATATCGTCTGCAAAATTTCGAAGATATCGAAGATATCGTGTGTCGTGATGTTGTCATTATCGTGGGCCAAATATCGTCACAGTATCGAATCGTGGGTTAGCCGTATCGCCCCACCCCTATTATCAACACAAGATCACATATGTACAGTACATGTACAGTTTAATTAGTGTGTTACTTTGTTTATGAATTCATTTCTTTATGTTCTTCCAGATGTCCAGCCTGAGACGTCGATCAGCACACGTTGCCTCAAAAACCAAAACAAACAAGTGAGATGTTGGTATTTGGGATATGTGTATTTCATTGTGTGCATCTTTGTGATAGGACAATAAATGCAGTTCTTTAAACGTTACTTTGTGTCCTTGTATTTGCAGGTGTGGGCAACACGTTCAACTGTCCACATGACTGAGTCTGCCTCCAGCAATGTCACAGCAGTGCAGCAGGTTTGTACTTATTCATTTCCACTTCATCACCTGTGTGTGTTTTCTAGGCTTTACACCCATCTTATCGGCTGTATCGGATCGGCCGATATTTGGCATTTTTTGAAACGTTCATGATCGGGCGTCATGTCATGAATCACCGATCCGATCAATGACGTCATGGTCGTGTTGAAACTTTTTTAATCTGTCTCATTTCCTCCAAAGTAGTTTCACAGCATCGACATGTTTATTTGTTTGTATCCGAGTGTTATGTAAATGTATAGATTTGGGTTTACATTGTTGTCAGTTCCTTTTGTCTGCTGTGTGTCTGTTTGGGCACTAGATGGCGCAGTAGATCCTGTGTTCCCTTTTTTTTGCTTGTTCCAGGTGCGGAAAGGTGATTGGCTGGTGCCAATATTTAAGGAGGAGGACTTCAACACCTCGGTCTCTTTGTCCTTCTCCCAGCTCCCAACCAGAGGCCATGTGCAGCAGTGTTCTGTGTTCAGCCATCAATCCTGTTTTGTAATCTATTTCAGTTCCCTTTGTGTCCACGTAGCCCGTAGGGGAGGGAAGCCATTTGTGTTGTGACCCTTTTCTCCTGTGTTTTATTTAAGGAGGTTAGTTTGACTGTCATTTATTTGATTGTTTTCTTCATAGGTAAGATCCATAAGAGAGCCATTTTGTTTGTTGTTTTGGCCATGCCCTCCCTGACGCCAGTGCAATGATGGTGACGTTTAATAAAAACCATCCTGTGGACGAAGCACCTTTGTCTAATTTGAGAGCTGGGAGAAGGGGGGGGAGCCTTTATGTTGTGTCCTGGTTCCCCCTAGGCCGGGGCATAACACCGAGAGCTAATGATTCATGATTCAAAAACCTTCATTTTCATCTTCGTGCCTCTTCCTGTTTTGAGTACTGTCGCTATGTGACGGACAATAAAGTTTCTTTGAATGTGCAATATATGCAACGCTACAGTACCTCGCGGGGGAACTTTGGCAAAAAATTTCAACACCACAAATTTAATCAGGCACTTGGAAAAGATACACACGGAGGAGCATGTCGAGTTTAAGAAACGCAGCGCGGAGAAAGAAAAAGAAAAGCAAACTCTGAAACGGATGCTAAAGCAAACAACTTTAGACGGTGCTCGTGAGAAGGCAAGGGGTGTACAGAAACAAGTATTTATTGCCCCTAACGTGATTGGATCGGTGATCTGTGATCGGTTTATTTAAACTCACTGATCGTGATCGGCACAAAAATCGTGATCGTGTAAAGCCTAGTGTTTTCCTTTCTATGTTTATTGGCATAAAATCACATCTTTCTTATTTTAATCAGGTGGAGGCGACGCCGCAGATGACCAGAGCTGTGCCCGTGGTTCCTGTGGCTCCCGTGGTTGCCAGCACCAAGCCAGAGGAGGCCAGCACCGTCCAGGAGGCAACACAGAAGATCAACTAAGCTAAGGAGGCTTTTCTTTCTTCTTCTGTTGCCTCTGACTGCTCCGCTCGTTCTACGCCTCGCACATGTGATTTGTGATCCATCATCAGTTAGTACTAGTGAAGATGCAGTGGCAGATCATGGCACTGGTATTAGATTAGCCAAGGTTCTGCATGGTTCTTTTCATCAAGGCGAAACCGGTCACGGTTTAAAATTCCAGCACCAGCTGGCAATAGTGAGTCACTTCAGAATTTAAAACTCCTCACTTTGACATGGATAATTCTGACGTAGAGTTTGTCAGTGCTGTGACCAATGAAGAGTGTAACTTCTCTCCCCTTGATGTTGATGTTTGTTTAGACCTTTGCAAAAACTTGAAGATTCATTTGGACCGTGCGAGTTTTCCGATTTCTGATTGCAAAGGCCCATTAGGTTCGCCGTGTACAAATGAGAATGTAGAGGCTGATGGAAACTGCTTCTTCAGAGCCATCAGTCAAGCTGTGACTGGTTTATAGACACAGAAGTGGAAATTCAGGTTGCAGCAGATTGTTTACGATTAGATGTGTACACTTTTATCGATGGTCATGGGTTGAAGTACAGCTCTTGCAAGAAACAATTCTCACATTGTATATATTTATGGATGTATTTGTTTTATATGGAAGCAGTTACCATAATCCAAATTAAAATAAGAATATAATAACAGAAATGCTTTTTCATTTTAAGAACGAAGCTGCATTATTTGACTCATAATTAAAATGGTTAATAAGTCATTCAATCTGCATTTTCATTTTCATTTTTATATATATATATTTTATTTACAGTTCTTAACTTTACAAAACTTACAGGAAAACAGAAGAAAAGCAGGAAAAACAAAGAAAAGAAAAAGAAAAGGGGCTGCCAGACTGTAATGATTCGACATCTTACATTCAAAAAAGGAAACATAGTTGCAGTTGTAAAACTAAAGCAAGTACCATATGAAAGTTTGTGTCAGGTATCACACCTGACACTTGGCCAGGAAGGGTCCCCAGATTCTCTCAAATCTGTTCTGTTCATTGGGTTTGTGCAGGCGCAGTCTTTCCATTCGAATAACTGAAAGCATCTCGCTGAGCCAGTGAGTGAAGGTAGGAGGAGTGGTGGACTTCCAAGTTAGGAGAACAAGCTTCTTTGCCACCACCATCCCTAGGTGCAGAGCGACCTGAGTGTCACGTGGAAGATCAGAAGTCACAGTCGAGCATCCAAGGATGGCCAGGTCATGATTAGGCCGAATGACTCTGGAGTAGGCTTTCGACATCCGTTCGAATATAGCTGACCAGAAATTGTGCAGCTTAGGACAAAACCAAAAAAGATGCGCTAATGAGCCCTCAGCAATTTGACATTTATCACATACAGAAGACACAGATGGAAAAATACGGTTTAGTTTTGCTTTGGAGTAGTGCAACCGGTGCATCACCTTGAACTGAATCAACCTGTGACGTGAGTTAATAGAACAACGATGGACTTGTTGCAGTGCCTCTTCCCAAAGTTCTACTGACATTTCAGAGTTCAAGTCTTTGGACCAGGCTTCCCTAATAGAATCAGAGGAAGCTGACTTAGAAAATGAACCCACAAATTTTGAAATGAACTGTTTGGAGTCTGGAGCAAGGAAAGGACTGGTGGTGGGGGTAGAATCTAAATGTGGCCAATTCTCCTTGACATAGTGTCTGATTTGGAGGTATCGAAAAAAGTGAGAGTTTGGAAGATTAAATTTGTTGCTTAACTGAGAAAATGATGCCAATTGGCTGTTAATGTACAGATCTGAGAATGTTTTAATACCCTTCTCTCTCCAGGCCGCAAACACCCCATCCAGTCGAGCAGGCAGGAATGAATGATTTTGACATTTAGGTGCATGTATGGAGACACTAGGAACCTGGTAAGCTGCTTTTATTTGCTTTAGGATACGTAAAGAGTTCTTCACAAAAAAGTTATGGTTAATTAGTTTGGCTACCGGGGCGGGATCAGAAAACAAAAGGGCAGGAAGTGATGACGTATTGACCGCAGCAGCAGCCTCCAACTTTAGCCACAAAGGATTCTCCTCAGCTTTAGCACTTCTGTGCTGTGTTTAAAAACCGGTAGTCCAAGACCACCATTTTTGGAAGACTTTTGAAGGTGAGCCTTGGATATCCTGTGAGATTTGTAACCCCACACAAAGGGCAATATGACAGAGTCAAGTTTCTTAAAAAAAGATGCATTTAGGTATATAGGCAAATTCTGGAAAAGATATAGAAACCTGGGTAGGCTCACCATTTTGATTGCATTTACCCGGCCAATCATAGATAGGGGCAATATTCTCCAAGCTTCAATATTTGTTTTAAGTTTATCTATGGATTCTGCAAAATTAAATTTAAAGAGATGCCTAGGGCTTTTGGTCAGTTTAAGTCCTAAATAGGTGAAACACTCCTTTGTCACTCTAAAAGGCAGACTTGTCAGAAAGTCATCAGTGAGTTGGTCAGTTAGGGGCATGAACTCACTCTTCCCCCAATTTATGGTGTAGCCAGAGATGCTCCCGAAGGCATTTATATATTCTAACAAGACTGGAATGGAGACCACTGGATTAGCTAAACAGACAAGGAGGTCGTCCGCATAAAGGGTCACACGGGTCTCGGTACTCCCAGACTCAATACCTTTAATGTGTGGATGTCCTCTGATACCGATAGCCAGCGGCTCCAGCGCTATATTGAACAGCAGGGGGGACAATGGGTCCCCCTGGCGGACGCCCCGCTGCAGGGTGAATGGACTGGACCTGTCCCCATTCGTTAGGATGGAAGATTTTGGTTTGCTGTATAGTATTTTGGTCCACTCTATGAAAGTGTCACCGTACCCAAATTTCTTAAGTGTCGCAAATAGATAAGGCCATTCTATCATATCAAACGCCTTGCGAGCATCTAAAGACAATATAGCTGCTCTGTCCTTTTTGCCATAGTCTGCATACATAATATTAAGAATTTTGCGGACATTGCAGAAGGAGTATCTGTCCGGAATGAATCCCGTTTGATCTGGATGAATTATACTTGCTACATTCCTTCCGAGTCGGTTAGCTAAAACTTTTGTAATTATTTTCAGATCATAGTTTAATAAGGCAATAGGCCTATAGCTACCTGGGTCTGTGTCGTCCTTGTCCTTTTTTAGTTAAACACAAATATTTGCTTCACTGAGAGAGGGTGGAAGCTGTTTGTTTTTAAACGTGTCTTGGATCATTCTTAAAAGAAAGGGTGACAGGTCCCCAAGAAAAGCCTTGTAAAACTCTGGCCCAAACCCATCTGGGCCCGCCGCTTTACCAGTGGGGAATGCCCTAATGGCATCCTGTAGCTCAGAGAGTGAGAAATCAGAGTCCAGACTCTCCCTAAATGCTGTGTCCAGCTTTGGAAAGTGAAGTGAATCAAAAAATTGCTCAAAGTCTTCCTGTGTCGCTGTTGATTTGGATGTGTAAATATCTGAGTAAAATTCTCTAAAACGATTATTGATGTCCTTTAAGTCTGTAAGCATCTCCCCAGATTTAGATTTTATTTTATGAATAGCCCGCTTTGCTTGTTCTCCTTTTAACTGTCTTGCCAACAGCTTCTGCGGCTTGTCACCGAGCTCAAAGTGCTTCCGTTTAAGTTTTAATACTAGGTTGCCTGTTTGATCTCCAAGAATTGTATTATATTCGTACTTTAATTTAAGAATTGTATTGTGATCTGATTGAAGTCGCGAATTTCTATAGACCTGTTCAGCGGTCTGAAGCTCTTTTTCGATCTCTTCCAATCTACCACGCTTAGTCTTTATCAGAGTTGCTTCAAAAGAAATAATTTGCCCTCTAATATACACTTTGAGAGTTTCCCACAGTATTGTATCGTTCACCTCCCCGTTGTCATTGGTCTCAAGGAACTGTGATATATGTGTGGTAATATATGTTTTAAAAGTCTGATTCTCAAGGAGATAGGGATTAAAACGCCAACTGTAGGCTTGCCTAGGCAAGCACATTTTAAGGTTAATATTAACGGGGCTGTGATCAGATATTATTATGTTGTGGTATTTAGTGTGAGTTACGTTAGAAATCAATCTGGAATCGACTAAAAAATAGTCTATCCGTGTGTATGATCTGTGAACATGTGAATAAAAGGAGTAATCCTGATCATATGGGTGCTGCAATCTCCAAATATCCACCACCTTTTTTGTTTTCATCAAATTGTTGATGGTTTGTAAGGCAAGAATATTGGGAGGAGAGGGGCAGAAGACAGCCTATCCAAATAGGGGTCTAGGTAACAATTAAAGTCACCCCCAATTACTATGTGGCTTGAGTCATCATCGGGGATCAGATCAAACACCTTTCGAAAAAAAGCTGGATCGTCTGTGTTTGGCCCATAAATATTCAGTAGTGTGATAGGAAAAGAATTTATATGCCCAGGTACAATTATAAACCTGCCATTTGGGTCAGTTGTCGATGATTGAAACCGAAAGGGCACAGTCTTTCGAAAGAGAATGGCAACGCCTCGGGCTTTTGATGTGAACGGTGACTGATAGACCTGTGAAATCCAGTTGGCCCTGAGTCTCCGATGCTGAGTGGCTTTAACGTGTGTTTCTTGCAAAAACATAATGTCAGATTTCAGTGATTTTAGATGTGAAAACACTTTGCCTCGTTTAACTGGGTGACCTAAACCACGTACGTTCCAAGAGACCAAGGACATGCACTAAATAAATTTTATTCACGCATGGTACCTGTTGCATTAGAATGAGATACAAACTTAACAATTAGTCTGGCAGCCAGCCCCAAACAGAAAAAAAAAATAATAACATGAACAATTAAACACCCCAACAAGCCCCCCACCCAAAGCTTCCCCAAACGAAGCATAGTTACCCTCATCTTAAGCTGGGAACGCGGGTCAAAAGAAAAAAGCAGAACAACTCCATCCAACCGCCCCTCATCAGCACACTAGAGATATGAATTTAGCTTTTGAAAAACAAAAACAAAACCAAAAAAAAACAAAAACGCGTAAGTATAATTTTGCTCAGAACATGTTTAGACTCTATTCACCAACAGAAAAGAGAGCTCTCAGAGTTTTTGGTTGAGTCTTAGCTTCGTCCGGGTCGTTGAATGTTTTTACTTGCCCTTGGTGATGAATGTGCAGTCTGGCCGGGAAGCGCAGCGAGTGGCGGATCTCCTTCTCTCTGAGCAGCTGCAGCACCTCACGGAAGTTTCGCCGTTGTTCCATCACCTCCGCGGTGTAGTCGGGAAAGATTAGGATTCGGTTACCTTCGTATTCCATGGAGCACTGCCTCCCGAGCCGCAGGATCTTTTCCTTCTCCTGTGTTAGATGCACCCGTGCGATTATCATGCGGGGTTTGGAGCCTTCCGGTGGTTTGGGCTGTTGTATACGGTGCGCTCTATCGATAACGACCGGCTTGGTGAAGTTGTCGTCGCCCAGCAGCTTGGGGATCAGGTCGGACACGAACTCAGTCGGCCTCCCCTTCTCTTCACCCTCTGGGATGCCAAGAATTCTTATGTTGTTGCGCCTGGATCTCCCTTCGAGATCGGAAAGCTTGGCCCGTAGCTTCTTGTTCTCTAACTGCAGTTCAGTGACGGAAGTTTCCACCGCGCAAATACGTTGCTCATGATCCGCAGCCTGGCACTCGGTGGTAGTCAGCCTCTCGGTTAGCTCCCGCTGGGCAGCCAGAATGTTCTGAAAACTCTGCTCAAACTTGTCAAACCGCTCGTGAAAGGACTGCAAAAGCATGTTTGACATTTTATGCCAAGCAAGTGGAAGCTCGTCGTCCTCTTCAGCTGACGACTTGCCCGGCGAATTCTTGCTAGCTTGGTCGCGACTGGCACTAGCTGGAGTGTCGGCTAGCGACGACGAGCGGCTGGCTCCCTTTCCATTTCGAGCATTTTTACCGGACATTTTTGCTTACCACTCAGCGGTGGTGTAAACACGAAATAAAGTCTGTCAGAAAGAAATCGAGTCAAGTGTTCAAAAAAGCGATTTTAAATAGTAAGATTTGGCATGCTGTGAGGAGCTCTAAAAAACACATCTACTCTGCTCGCATCTCACTAGCGCCCCCCTCAAGACGGCTCATTCTTGTACTTAATTCAAATGAAGGAAAACACATTTGAGATTTAATTTTCAAAACATGCACCAGCAAAGAGTTACCAAAATTCAATATGAAATGTAAAATTCAAAAATGAAAAAGCAATAGCAGAATGCTTTTTCATTTTAAGAACAAAACTGCATTATTTGACACATAATTAAAATCATTAATAAATATTGCTATATGCATTTTCATTTTCTTATTCGTGTCGCACCTTTTATGACACAATCAAAAAGAAAACTGAGGGCATTGCTTTTTAATTTTCGTGGTCCTGCCCTGCACAAGAGTTACCACAACTCGAAAACGAAATCGCAATCTCAAAGTAAGCGCGTGGCGCAGGAAAGTAACGTCAGCAGCTCTCCACCTGTGGGTATGGCGGTATGACGCCAAGTGTCATTTGCCTCCTGTTATGTTCATTCTAATGTTTGTGAATTTAATAAATGTATATATATACTGTATATTTAAAAAAACAAAACAAAACAAAAAAAAGGTATAGCGGTATGACACCACTTTGCCATCGTTACTTTTCACGTCATTGAAGTTGCCGGTAAACGAGATTTAAATCGCCGAAAAACGTGGACCACTGACGGATCTCGTTGGTCGGAAAGATTTGAGCATGGCGCACATTGACACAATTGTTCAAACCCTGCTGGATTTAGCTTCCCAGGTGGAGTTGAATAGTGTATCTGAATCTGATGCTCGTATTCTGCCGTCCCAGATACGGACGCAAACAAGGTTGCCCTAGCCAACCTGTTGTCAGTTATGGAACACCTTGATGCACCAGCACAACATCAAAGCTAAAGCTATTTGTTACATGGGTGGAGTAACAGCTGTTCGGCGTCGGCCACCAGTCCATCCGTCGCAGGATGCGATGCAATGGATCATTGCTTCCGTTCGGCGTCGGCCACCAGTCCATCCGACGAAGGATGCGAAGCAACAGATCAATCCGTCGACTGGTGGCAGATGCTGGTGCGAGATCTGTCAGTGGTCCACGTTTTTCGGCGATTTCAACTTCAATGACGTGAAAGAAGGAATGATGGCAAAGTGGTGTCATACCGCCATACCTTTTTTTTCTTTTCTTTTCTTTTTAAATAAAAAAAATAAATAAAAATAAATATATATATATATGTATATATATATATATATATATATATATATATATATGTATATATATATATATATACATATATATATATATATATATATATATACATATATATATATCTTTCTTAAATTCACAAACATTAGAATTTACACATAACAGGAGGCAAATGACACTTGGTGTCATACCGCCATACCCACAGCGGAGGTGCTGTGCTTTCCTGCGCCGCGCGCTTACTTTGAGATTGCGATTTCGTTTTCGAGTTGTGGTAACTCTTGTGCAGGGCAGGACCACGAAAATTAAAAAGCAATGCTCTCAGTTTTCTTTTTGATTGTGTCATAAAAGGTGCGACACGAATAAGAAAATGAAAATGCATATAGCAATATTTATTAATGATTTTAATTATGAGTCAAATAATGCAGCTTCGTTCTTAAAATGAAAAAGCATTCTGCTATTGCTTTTTCATTTTTGAATTTTGAATTTTGGTAACTCTTTGCTGGTGCATGTTTTGAAAATTAAATCTCAAATGTGTTTTCCTTTTTCATTTGAATTAAGTACAAGAATGAGCAGTCTTGCAGAAGAAAATGAAAATGCAGATTGAATGACTTATTAACCATTTTAATTATGAGTCCAATAATGCAGCTTCGTTCTTAAAATTTAAAAGCATTTCTGCTATTGCATTTTTATTTGGATTATGGTAACTATCTGCTTCCATAGTTACACCTGTGTTACAGACTAGTAAATGCTTCAGCAGAGTTTTATGAGTTTTTTTTTTTTTGTTGTTGTTGAAAGTGAAAATGTTGTTTTGAAAATGACTGCTTACAGGTCCATCTGTTTACTCTAACCAAGCATTCAGAACGAGTTGTCCAACACCGGTTTAATTTTTCAGGAATTGTTGACTTTAAAGAATCACGTTAATGTTCATTAATTCATGGAAGTGAAGAATAATTAAAGTAAATCTTAAAGTAACCTTGTGCTTCTGTGTTTCTCAATGTTTCAACAACTTTGTTCTGAACATAGTTAAGTTCTTTCACATGGCTACTTTTATTTAACAGCTCTTTGCGCACACGACCTTCAGGTCAAAAAGTAAATTCAGTAAATAGCATCACCATAAGGATTGCGTAATAACAGAAACAAAGGAGTGCAGTAAATAACCAATATCCCTGTGTATTTTTAAAAGGAACACTAGAGATTTAACAATACACAAAATAACAGGAGGTTCACAACAATTTAGTGTCCATTCTCTGGATAGGGTCAGGGGGAGGCGCACTGCAGTGGAATAAGTGTCCATCCTGTGGAGAGGGTCGGGTGGTTTAGAGAGATGCAGTGATGGCCTCTCTTAGGTGCAAACAAGTTCACAGCCTGATACGGATCTGTTGGTGGAGCAAGATGGGACTCAGCCATAAAGATGATACAGAGTTCATAAATATCTGGATTACATGGTACAGCCAGCCGAAAGACACATTCATTTTTGCACAGTTGAATGTGTTCATCTTCAACAGGGGAGAGAAAATCTGTTGTTCGGTAAAGTTCAGGAACAGCATGCATCACATTAGGCCGACCGCTGGGGACGTTCAGGTTTCTTGATGGCCTGATGTTGTGTGCATTCCACACCTGTGCAGTGTCATCCAACTCATCCTGTAGAAAATGTATACATTTAGGAAGAGCTGTGCCAGCAGAACATAAATAAAACACTAAATTACAGCATTCACACATGAGCAACCCCACCCTCTCCCTCCCTCCCTGTCTCTGTTCATCCCTCCCTCCCCCCCCCTCTTTCTCCCCATCTCTTATCCTCTCTGTTTCTACCCTTCTGGTCCATCTCTCTCCCCTTCCATCTCTGTTCCTTTCCCTTTTCTACCCCTTCTCTTTAGCATTCTTTTTCCTTTCCTCCCGTCTCTGTCGGTCTGTCTTCCCAACACCCCCTTTCCCGTTTCTGTCCTCCCTCCCCTCTCTCTCACTCACATACACATGCGCACAAAATGAAAATAAAACATTATTCATGAACTCACCTGTATGGAGGCCCATACAACAAAACTGCAGGAGACTTTTGTCCAGAAACTCGCCATCAAAATGCCCGTTGTCTCTGAGGTCTGATAACAAGGCTAACCAGAACTCCATGCGCTGGCCACGCAGGAAACCCCACCAATATTAAGTTCTTTGATTGGCGGTGCTGGCCCCCTCCAAGTAACTATCGAGGGTGTCGTCTGGTTGAACAGGGACGAGGAAACGCTGGAAGCCTCTAATATGGCCATTTTCGGTTCCAAGGTCGCCTCGAACAACTCTAGGGCACCCCCCAAAACGCTGTACCGCTTCTATGTAGCACCCTCCAATTACTTTTGGGTCACTACTTGTTGCGTAAGCATTGAGCCAGATTATTTTTCTTGAAAAGCCATCGATACATCCATTCACACAAATACCATATGGCTTCAGTTCATCATATGAGTCCAGGTGCCAGATGAAGTTGAGAAGTTTGAGAAGTAATTCCTCCGTCTGAGACGCCCCGCTTGCCTTAATGACACTCCTCTTGGATCCAGTTCCTTCAAAACCAAACGTACAGACTCTTTTCTCACACGCAGTCCATTTTCTTTGCATTTAGCATACATCCACCTGTACCCGTGAAGCTGCCCAGGGTAATGTAGCTGGTTGCTAATGGATTCAAAGAGGATCGCCAGGTCGGAATAGGCTTTGCGTGGCACGAGTCCCCTTGGAATGTACAGCTGCATCCCACTCTAGACTGATCAAACCCGACAAAGAAAACAAATCCTGAGTCACTAAATATTAAGAAGATGATTAAAAGGATTGGTATGTTTGATGTATGGAGGGATTTTCATCCATCCACTAAACAATTGACTTTTTACTCTCACCCTCATTCAGTTTACTCGAGGATCAGTATCACTCAGGTGTATATGTGAAAATAAATGTAGGTGTCCCACACAAAAACACACTATTTGGAGACTCAACACCTCCCTATTAAATGACACCCGATTTGAAGATTACATGAGGAAAGAAATGAAGGAATATACAGACCTTAACGGTAGCACAGTGACGTCACAGAGTATTTTATGGGATGCTGGAAAAGCAGTATTGTGTGGGAAGATTATAAGTTGGGCATCACAAAGGAAAAAAGAAAAACTTAAACACCTTAACGACTTGACAAGTAAATTAGACTCACTGGAACAGAAGCATGTAGAGACTAACGACCCCACCTTATTGGAACAAATAACCGTAGTAAAATCAGAACTAAATAAGAAACTGAACGACCAGGAGGAACTTACACTTCAGTATATCAAACAAACCCACTATGAAAATGGACCCCGTGCTAAAAAACTCTTAGCCTGGAGACTTAAAAAACAACAGTCTGGAAGATCCATATATAAAGTAAAGGACCCGGTCACCAACCAGATGTGTTATAAGCCAGAAGCAATACATAAGTCTTTTGAATCATACTTCAGGAATTTATACACTCAACCCAAATTAGCAGAAGCAGTAACAGTCAATCAGTTTTTTGAAATCCCTAGACCTGCCATCTGTTGTCACAGAACAAAATAAGTGCTTAACTACAGAGATTACAAATGCAGAGGTCGACAAGGCAATTTCTAAACTGAAAACAAGCAAAGCAGCCGGGGGAGATGGACTACCAGCAGAATGGTATAAGACTTTTAGGGACTCTGTGACTCCACTGCTATTTATTAATTTTTTTTAACTATGTCTTAAAAGGTGGCGAGACCCCACCATCTTGGAAACAGGCCATATTATCTGTAATACTGAAATCAGGGAAAGCTAGGACAGATTGCAGCTCATACAGACCTATCTCAGTTTTAAACACTGATTATAAAATGTTCACTTCAATTATTGTCAACACACTAGAAAATATTATCCCTAACCTAATTGACACGGACCAGACAGGTTTTGTTAAAAATAGACAAACACAAGACAATGTTAGGCGAGCTATACATCTGTTCCATATAATGAGCAAAGGAAACACAATGTCCTTAGCAATTAGCTTTGACACAGAAAAAGCTTTTGACTCTGTTCTATGGGAATTTTTATACCTGGTCCTGCAACGTTTTGGCTTTAACAATACAGTTATAAAATGTTTAAAATCTAAATATAATTCACCTGTGGCCCGGATCAGAATAAATGGCAGTCTTTCAGGTACAATCCGTTTGGAGAGGGGTTGCTGACAGGGCTGCCCACTGAGCCCCATCTTGTTTGCTCTATTTATAGAGCTACTTGTTCAAAAGATTAGGGAAGACCCAGAAATCATGGGAATACTATTCAAGGGGAAAGAATATAAGACATGTTTATATGCAGATGACATCCTGGTGACTTTATCCGACCCGGATACCAGTCTCCCTAAATGAATGCCCTCCTTCGACCAATGTGGTTCATATTCGGGATACAAATTGAACATAGAGAAAACTCAAACTCTTACTTTGAATTACATACCTCAAGAAAACATACGTAAGTCCTTTAAATTTAAATGGAAAACCAGAATTTTGAAATACCTAGGTCTTCATATTACCAAGGCCCCCAAGATTTATATAGTGTAAACTACGGTAGCATCACAACCAAAATTAAAAATGATCTGGACAGTTGGACCCCCCTAGTACTTGATTTTTACAACCGAATAGATACTTAAAAAATGGTTATTTTACCACAATTGTTATTTCTACTCCAATCGCTACCTGTAGAAATACCCAATAAGAAATTCAGTGAATGGAATCGGATCATTTCTAGATTCATATGGCAGAACAAGAAACCAAGGGTACGCTACAAAACATTACACTTAACAGGGAGGGATGTCACTCCCATGCTTGGAGGACTACTATAAAGCAGCACAACTGCAGTATATAGTCTACTGGTGCAGGGCGGGTTACAATGCAAAATGGAAGGAGCTAGAATTTGACCAACTAGATATCCCACTTCAATCTCTGCTGGGTGACAAAGCTTTCAAGACTATATACTCTAATAATCTATGTCGATGTTATAAAAACTCCCCTAAATATTTGGTACAAAGAGATGAGCAAAGCGCACCTGGAAAAAAAATCTCGGTTATTAAGATGGGTCGAACATGATAGAGTATTCTTGTGTTATTCTTTATCTTGGTTTATATTGTATGATCACTAGTAGCACGTGTAAACTGTTAGAATCCTAGGCTAACATATACGCATCGTATTTCACTTTGTTTTATGGCCTGCCACTGATGTGCTCGTCCTCTCCTTGTACAGGATATGAGCTGTGAAATCGGTCAACTATCGTATAGTCGTTGGTTTGTCTCTCTCTGTTCTCCTCCCTGTTCTTTCCTTATCTTATCCCCTCCCAGTCCTGTGTATAAGAGACCTTCTTCCTCCTTCCCACCTCGCACTCGCACTCCCATTTTACTGTGTTTTGTGCCTCGGAGCTCCGATCCCTTTTTTATTGTTTGTTCATTAAATTACTTATTATCCCAGTATTCCTGCATCGGCATCTTCGCTCTTTTCCACAACAATTTGGCGTCACAAACAGGATTGCTGGAGACCCGTCAGTGGAACTCTGGGACGTTGAGGGCCCGGGACCAGGAACGGAGGAAACTCCTCGTTCCCCCTCTACCTCGAACCAAGCATTCAGAGATGAGAGGATCGGCGTCTAAGAGTGGATCTGATCGGCTTCACGTCTATCCAAGCGAACCTGGAAGGGAAATGCTGATTCAGGCAGGCTGCAGGCTGCAGGCTTCTGCAGGAGGCCAGCGATGCAGAGGACAAGAAGATAAAGCGTGCCTCCCTCACCATGATGAAGCACCTCAGTGACACGGCGAGACGGCCCTACAGGAACAACGACAACCGACGAAGGGCGACTAGCGGAGACAGAGGCGAAAAGGGGGCGTGCCACATCTGCGGCCGAATGGGTCACTGGGCCAGAGAATGCCCTGACAAAGGAAGACACCGCGGACAGAACCATGCCCACCGCAGCCAAGAGAGTGATCGCGAGGGCCGGAAAAGAGGATCCAACTTAGAGCAGCTGAGGGGGGAGGGTGGAGTGCGGGACACGGCATGGACCCGGCGAGACGGACCCCCGGCCTACAGCGTCTTTGCAGGGAAGTGATGCACACACACACATGCAACACGCTTCTTGCAATGAAGAAATGCTTGCTGTCCCCTCTAACTTCCCTTTCCCCTGCAGACACGTACACTGATTCATATTCTGATGTTGATTATTCGGAAACGTATAGTGATTTACATGTTGATAATGATTTTTCTTCTGACAATGATTTAGGTTCGACTGATTGCTCTCAGCCTGACGGTGAGACATGCATTGACACTGACACAGAGTTCGAGGTTGATTTACGTGACCAAATTTTGAGCACCATTGACAGGTTTAGAGCGTCGTCACGTGCCGCCTCCTCCCACATACACGTTGTATAAAGAAGCTGTTTTTGAGAAACTGCCGCGGGTCACTTTTAGAATTATGGGTAAAAATATCCCGTTCCTAGCCGATAGCGGAGCAACATTGTCGCTCCTTCGTGCAGAAGAACTTCCCCAGTGTAAAAAAAAAAAGTGGGAGATATGTTTATTCTGTCGGAGCAGCTGGAACGAAGAAGAGAGAGCCTCTCACCACTCCACTTACTTGTATTGACTACGGCGACGAGACATGCACATCACAAAACCAAATTAAACACAGCTTTGTATTGTCAGAAGTGTGTCCGATGAATTTGTTGGGAAGAGATTTGCTTCTAGCCATGGGCATGAATCTCATCTCCACCCCCGACGGGTTGATTGTTGCCAGGTCATTATCTTCCTCGACCTTGGCTCAAATTCCTAAGCCTCTCTTGCATGTCTATCAGTGGTTGCTTCCCCTCGAGGCCCCAGAAGAATTGATAGTGGCGGCTAACGATAAGGTGCCAGGTGATGCTCACTTCATGAAAGCTCCCAATTTGCAGTGCAACTCGTGAAAGAAACAGTGTGTTTGAGAGTCAGTTTTTTTTTTTGTTTTTTTTTTCCAAGCGTGAATGATGACCTCTTTGTTTCTACGTTGTTTTGGGGCCCCCAACGATGCGTTGCCTCTGTTTCACTCACACCAGAGCAGAGTGCATTTCTTTTTTTTCTGTCCGTGGGTCTACCCCACACATTTCACTTTCCAAGAGTCCAGGCGATGAGTGGAAGGACCTAGGTCCGTTTTTGACGAAATGCCTGTCGACCAAAGACTGGCACCGAAAGGAGCGGGGACACTTTTTTTGCATGTTTCACTGACACATCGCAGCTGCCCGAGGAACTGAGTGAGGTTCCCTCCTCACTGTGGGCTGCTCACAAATACGATGTGGGACTGATCAAAGGTGCCGAACGCGTGAAGATCACACCCAAAAGTGATATTCGGCCCAACCAGCCGCAATATCCTCTGAAGCCAGAAGCTGTTGAAGGGATCACTCCTGTTTTTGATTCTCTTCTCGAAGCAGGTGTCATTGTCCCATGCCCCGACTCGCCAGTGCGCAGCCCATGTTCCCTGTAAAAAAGGCCAGAGTTCCTCCTCAACGTGATGACTGGAGGTTTGTTCAACATTTGAGAGCAGTTAACGCTGCTGTCCACGCCAGGGCACCGAACGTGCCCAACCCACACACAACTGCCTAGCAGAGCTAGACACAATTTTCTCCCCCCGACCTGACCTGACCTGACGAACCCCTTGCTAATGCTGATTTTGTTTTCTACGCAGATGGTTCAGCATTCCGGGACGACAAAGGCGCCAACAGAGTTGGTTACGCAGTTGTCTCCGACTCGGAGGTCATCTGCTCTGACTCCCTTCCATGTCACCTCTCAGCACAAGGGGCAGAGCTGGTTGCGCTAACTGAAGCGTGTAGATTTGCAGAGGGCAAGTCTGTCACAATCTACACAGACTCCCGTTATGCGTTTGGTGTCGTTCATGACTTTGGGGCACTGTGGAAATGCAGGGACTTCCTCAAGTCAGACGGGAAGCTGGTGTTAAATCATGTGCTTATTGCTGACCTCTTGCGAGCCATACTTTTGCCCTCCCAAATAGCAGTGTGTAAATGTTCTGCTCACACTAACCTTCGTGACCCTGTTTCCCAGGGCAACGCCAGAGCTGACGCGGCAGCAAAGTCCGCTGCAAGGCAGCCTGCACCCTCGTCAGCCCCGATGATGACAGCCTCATTTGAGGAGGCTGATGCATCACTGGCTGAAATGCAGTCCCTCGCCACAGCGAAGGAGAAGGCCGCTTGGCGCTCCGCCGGCACATGCTGGGACCACGTTACTGACATTTGGGTGGGACCAAACGGTAACCCGTGTCTGCCAAAACATTTATTTTCACATTTTGCTAAATTGACGCACGGTTTAGACCATGTGTCAAAAGGGGGGATCTTGGAATTAATTAATCAATTTTGGTTCACTGGAGGGTTTTCAGTCGTAGCACAGAAGCATTGTGAAGCGTGTTTAATCTGCCAGTGGAGTTGTTACAACACCTCAGTTATTGCTTTTGCCACTTCGATCTCCAGCTGTGTACCGGGGAGCCCCTTCACATTTAGGCCATCCATGTTCAGCACAAACTCTTCTCACATTTCTTGCAGAGGAACCTCTTGTCCTGCCACTTTCCAGCGATGTCCGCTCAGAAACTTGTGAGGATGCCTTGCCTTGTCTTGCCATGTGAAAAATGATTTCCGAGTAGGGTTCCAGAGACATTTACAATGAACAATTAGCTTTTCTCCTACAACCAGTGAGCAAATCTCCACCACATCCACACACACACACACACACGCACGCACGCACGCACGCACACACGCACGCACGCACGCACGCACACACACACACACACACAGGAGCAGCAGCTCTAATTGGCTGAGAGCTAAATATCTTCTTATCTTACTGGGTGTAAATGAATCTGTCCATTTTTTAAATGTCGAAATTTAACATTTGGTTTGTATTTTTTCAGATATTATTTCTATCAAATTCATTTGAATCAACAGAAGAAGAAAATCAGTGTGTAGTTCAAACTTTGTGCGTCTTTGTGTTCAGTTTTTCTGCTGTAGTTGTGCTTTTCTTTTCATTCCAGATGAATTCCACTCAATTTCCTTTTCAAACCTTGTAGGTGTTGAGTGAGCTGCAGCGCCCCCTGGCTACAAGTTTCATACTGTGACTCTGCCGACCGAGGTAAAAAACCAACAAACTCTGACACTTTGCTGAGGACCTCCTGGAGGAGCTGAAGATGCAGAACCTTCTCAGGCCTCTCTGAGGAGGAACTTGCGGCTGTCGGTCCTCTGCTGCCCCCTGCTGGTCACACAGGCCTCTTACACCTCCGTTTGTCTGTTCAGCACATATTCAATTTTTTAATGGCTCTATAAACGTCACTGATGAGACGATTTTATGATTCCTGCAGTAAATTTTTTTTAATTCCAAATCTGTAAAAACCTTCTGATCAATGAAGACAGAGTTGATTAAAATGATTTCAAAATTGACCCGTTTGAGAAAAGCTGCACTGTGGCATTGTTTGCATGTTGTTTTAGCTCTCAGTGGCTTCATTTCGCATTTTTCTTAAAAGCTTCGTTTAGTGGTCCATTGTGGTCAATGGGACACTGAACATCCGCTTTGTGTGCCCGAGTTGTAAGAGGATCAGGTGCGGACATTTTAGCATTTAAATTATGATGGCTTATTAGCATAGGTAGGTAGTACCTCACCTGTCCGTTCTTTTTACAGTGCTTCCTGAACACCTCACTGGCACACTACAGCCGCCTGCTAGCACAAAGCTGCGCAGAGCCTCCTCGTTGTTCTCCTCACCTGGAGGACGCTTGGTGATCAAGACCTGTGGCCCAAAACTCGGTCCTATAAGATAAGTGCAGGAACACTGCCGCTTCGCCCGCACTTGATTGTGCTAGCCGCCCCGTACAGACGGTGGACGGTGCATGTTGCTTCCGTCCCACCTTGGTTTTACTTGTTGTTTTTCCGTTCTCGTTGTGTTTTTCTTCGTTTGCTTACGTCGCCACTGCTGACCCTCAGACAGCAGACGTTACACTATCAAGTCGCCGGTCCAGCTACAGTGGTGTGCGTGCGTGTATGCGTGTGCGTGGTTGGTGGGAACTTGGTTGGTGTGTGTGTGTGTGTAATTGCATTGTTTGTTTGTTTTTCTTGCTATTTCAGTACATTTGACAGATTTTAGGGAACTTTTAGTAACCAACTGTTTATCGTTTCTTTTGTAGTCGCTGAGAGCTGCTGGTGGTGGCGGTGTCCCGGGTGGTGGGCCCCTTCCAGTGCTGTGACCCGGGATTGTGGTTGTTTTCTTCTTTTTTTTTGCACTTCACTTTCTTTGCAGGTGTGTCACGTGTGAGTGGGGTGTTCCTTGTTTTCTTTGGTTCCTACCCCGTTTGGCCCCCTCATCGGTAAGCCTCAGTTTCTACACCAAGAATAAGGAGCTCAGTAGCTCCGTTTTAAGTGTTGGTCTGTTTGTTCCTTTTATTTTTAAATGTTGAATAAAAGTTGGTTTGATATTTTAAACATTCTGAACCACGTCTCCTACTCCTTCCTCGTAGAACTTACCTGTGTGCCTAATTATTACTTTTGTGTTTAGTAGAACTCCCTGGGTGAAATTCCCAGGGTGGCGTTGTCGGTTCCTTTTCATTTTGTTAAATTCCCAATATTAAATCTTGCTTTATCAGATAGCCATAACCACTCTCATCGCCACAGGATATTTGAGTCAACTGAGTCAAACTGTCGTGTCTACTTCCCAGTCTCAATAAACATGTTCACTACTGTGGCATATCGGACTTTCCCGCCGCGAGTCGCGCGTCAACATACTGCTGTGAAAGAGGGGTGACGTCACAGAACGCGACGTGCATTTAGGTGCTGCTGCGTAAAACTAAAAGATTTTCCTGGGCAAATATTCATTTGACAGATGTAAACGAAGTGAAATATGACTTCAATTTAAGTTTGTTTTAGTTTGTTTTTATAAACACACAAAAAAGTTTGAGTTAGTTATCGTTTTTGAAAAAAGTTCTTGACTTCTACTTTAGAGATATTGATGACGAATTGTTGTATATAAACGGTGTGACTATGTGGTTCGGCAAGCGGTGGTGCTGTCTGTACATAGCTTAGCAAACGGCTAGCGCTAGCACCCCCTTTCAATGCCAGAGTGAAAAGATCCACACGGAGTGTTATGACCCACGGGTGGGTCTAGGTGCCTCTATCTTTGTGTCTGTGTGTGTGTCTGACAGTGGATGACGCCTTGCAGGTGCGGTCCTGGATGTCGGCTGCTGATTGGACGCGCCACGGCTGAGAAGGAGGAGCAGTCGAGCCAGCCTGACGTCGTCCCTCCTCCGCTCCCAACTCTGCAGTTAGTCACTTCTGAAATTGTGTTAGAGCACGCAGCCGTAGGTAGTGATGGCCGATCGAGGCTTTGTTGAAGCTTCGACACTTGTTTCAAAAAATGGTTCATTACTCGAGGCTTCAATGACACAGTGCTCGAGGAGGTCATCTAGTGCTCAATAAAATGAAGTGCAATGGAAACGTGTTCATTGTTTCATAGATTGTTTGGGATTTGATTCGCCATGCATTTTTGTTGGACAACACTACATGCTTGTATGGTTCAATGCTGACACAATAAAATAAAAATGAAAAATAAAGACAATGTCTCTTTTTTGGCACGACTGATTGTAGTAGACTATAGCTCTTAGCCTGACAGTTTGTGCAATGAATTATATTATATCCTAAAACAAGACTAAATAGCCCATAGTTTAAAAATATGTTCAATAGTAAGTGTTCAGTGGGTCAGATGTCAAATGTGATCTATTTAAAATGTAGAATAGATGAGCTAAATAACACATATATAATACACATTGATGGGAATTGAACCGTCGCCTCAGTCTTGCAAGTCCAAGATTGTCATAATGTACCACAAACCCAAATCACACTCCCTTTTTTCATCTAAGCTGTTTGAGTAGCGTTAGCACACCGTGATTCCTCATCAACTACAGGCCTACACTTCAAATAATTATGAGAAAATCCAACGTAAAGAGAGCACTTCCATTAGGAAATAGTCAACATGAAATTTTGTCCTCTACTGACACCTGCTGGTCAAATTGAATAGTTGCAAATATTGTGAACAAGTTGTCATCTAATTCTAATCCTAAACAATATGGCCATTCGAAGTGAAGTATTAAGACAATTAATCAGGTTTGTACTGCTTGATTGAACACATTCATCCCGTTCCAGTGCACTAAAACCCACTTCCCTTCAGGACCGTGTCAGCGAAGCCAAAACTTCCTTGAGTGACGCTGTTTCCCAGCATGCAATGCGAGCTAGCGATTCACAATACTATTTCATCACAAACATGGATGTAAAAAATAAAAAGGGAAAAAGGGAAAAATGAAACTTCAGGAACAGCAACCATTGCAATACAAGCAGAACTGGGCCGAAGTTTTATATTATGTACACCATAATACAGCCTTCTGGTGGACAAGCCATACTATTTAAGCCGTGTCCTCCTATGGCACTTCCGTGGGTGGAAGCTCATGGAAGAGGTCACGTGCTGGTTGTGCGTCACCCCTCGAGGCCCTTGCAGGTGATCTGCATAGCGTCTGATTCAGGTGAGTAAGTTTGCTGGTGAAAATAATGCACTACATGTCGATGTCACACTTTTTTTTTGTTTTGTATGAGCATTTAAAAAAAAACAACAACATACTAATAATATGGATATTGACCATGTATGTTTTGGAGTTCAATGACAGAGGTTAATTAATATATATATAGTCAGCTGCTTTCGGTTGAGATATTAAATCTATTGTGATATGGAACGATAGTTCATAATGTACGTGTTACTTGCTTTGCAGATAAGCTGTACCCTATTTCTTGTGCTCCTGGTTATTTTAAAAGGCAGACAAGAACGTTGTTTGCTGTTGGAGGGCTACAACAACACTTCGATGCTACGCTTTGTGCCGTTGCTACGGACCCCAAACTCTCGTTCTTGTTGGATTCGGGTTCGGAGCAGACTGGTGGGAGAGTTTGTGTACAGGTTTTGCAAAGGAACGGTGTTTTCAGTTATACACACGCTCATTAAAGTGCCGACCATGGAGGAAGCTGGTGCCGCTGCACGCCGTTTCCAGCAGAATAACAGCGAAATTACCAAAATAAAAACAAATCAGAAAAACATCTCTTTGCTGTGCTTTTATTTACAAAGTTAAAATTCTTCTAACTTACAAAAAATGTGAACGAAAAGGTAGAAATATAAATACGAAGGAATACGTATTTGTTCAGGGGTGTGCAAAGCCGGAGCCCTGCATTTGCTGCGCTACCCTTTTTAAAAAGGTCTCCGTTGCGCGTTATTTTAATATGTCCATCTCTTTTAGAAGAGAAAGCATCGCCCCGGTCTCATCCTCTCTCCAAAAGTCAACATTCTTATTCGCATTTGCCAGGTTGTTTCGCGCCGTCTGTTTTGTTAGACGACGTAGTTGTGCGGTCATGAGTCGCGAGAGCGAGGCGTGGCGCATGCGCACTCGCATTGTCCAGTTAATAGTCCGATTAAGGCGTATACATGGCAGAGAAATTAGAATTCCAATCGCATTATCTGGGTGTCTCAATCGGAGTTCTCCGATTCCAATCGGAGTTCTCAAACTCCAATCATAATCGGAGTAAGGTGTTTACACGCACGTGAGTTCTCCGATCATAATCGGACTAAGGCAATAATTCGATTTTCTCTAGTGCCATGTAAACGCACTGAATGTAGTGGTTCAGACCAGACGCGAACAGGCGCGCGGCTCGTGCCATTCATTTCAATGGAAGCGGAAGCGCCGCGAAGCGGAGCGCCGACGGATTTCGCGAGCGAGGCTCCAACTGGTTCACACCAGACACGAACAGCTCCGCGACGGTCGACAAGCGCTTCTGCTCAGCTGCAGTCTTTTTTCCTTTAAAAAAATAAAAAAAAAAAAAATCATTTTCATCATCGCCCCCCCTCGCCCCGTAGCCAGCCCGCTCCGTAGCTTACTTTTGTGTGTGTGTGTGTGTGTGTGTGTGTGTTTAATCTCTCTCGCACTCTGATACAATGTACTGACAAATATAACATACAATTATGATATATGATCGAATTTGTCATTCGGTTTTTATTTTGAAATTAGTTTATTTTGAAAATTACGTTACATTGCTCGGAAAAATGTGTCGCCTGAGCCTCCGCCCCCTCCGTGCCCATTGGCGGAGGGAGGGCTCATTGAAAAAAAAAAAAAAAATCGGCGTTCCTTCGGCGCGCCTGGGAAACTCTGAAATTATGAATAACTTAAGCTCGTTTTTGTCCCATTTGCCTGCATCAGCCCGTCATGATATTGTTAAATTAATTGAGAGCCACCCACTATTGTTTTCTGACCACCCCCGCCGTACGTCAGTTTTGCACCATGACAGAAGTAGAGGGACATGCCACAAGTAAGCAGCACGCACATAGAGTCAATATTGGGAAGTTAAGAAAGAAGCTTTGGTTCTCCTTCTGACAGTGCCCATCTTGATGATAATTTGGGGTTAGGTTTTTACAGACTATAATGCCCTCGTAGATGCGGTGGTCTCTGCTTCTCCAAGACTTCAATGTCCAGATTTGCCACCGGAAGGGGGGTTGATAATGTGTTGGCAGATGCGTTATCACGTGTACATGTGGACTAGCTGCGGAATTCTTATTTCGGGCGAACTGAGGTTTTTCTTGTTTAGTTTTATTTGTAGGTATGTTAATAGGGTTTAGTTCTTAAGAGAGGGGGTGTTATGACCCACAGGTGGGTCTAGGTGCCTCTATGTTTTTTTTTTTTTTGTGTGTGTGTGTGTGTGTGTGTGTGTGTGTGTGTGTGTGTGTGTGTGTGTGTGTGTGTGTGTGTGTGTGTGAGAGAGAGAGAGAGAGTGGATGACGCCTTGCAGGTGCGGTCCTGGATGTCGGCTGCTGATTGGACGCGCCGCGGCAGAGAAGGAGGAGCAGTCGAGCCAGCCTGACGGTCATCCCTCCTCCGCTCCCAAGTCTGCAGTTAGTCACTTCTGAAATGGCGTTAGAGCACGCAGCCGTAGGGGTGGGCTGCCATTTTCTTTGTCCCCTCTTTTCTCCTGTTTATTAAGTATGTAGGGAGGTTTGCCTTTCTGTATTTGGGTTCTCTTTCTTTCTTTAGTTAGTTCTTTAGGCGAGCTAGTTGGAGTTTGGTTTATTATTTTGGCCTGGGCCCACCCTGAAGCCTTTGCTGCCCACCGGTTAAGTTGTTTTGTTTATTTAATTTACTGATTAATAAAATGTTTTTTGTTGAAACTGCCAACTGCAGTGAAAAATTAATGAGGCTTGGGAGTGGGGGAAGGTGTCCCACACGTTGCGTCTCGGTCCCCCTCGACGGGATGTAACACAGAGTTTTCGCCGTGACAGCAGGTTGAGCTCCTACCGTGTTAGAGGTGACGTCGTCACATTAGCCTGTTCCATCCCTGCTAAATTCTTTAAAGAACTACCGTAAGTAAACTTTTAAATTATAATACGCTCTACACTAATTGTAATTTCCTGCCCGTGGTTCTATATTGCAACAGTTGACGGCTGATATCAGCAGATAAGCAGCAACAATCTGGGCATTGCGGGTGATTCATAAATATGTCATTTCTTATTAATTAGCCCATAAGTGTTGTACACCAGTGTGACACCAAATGTTTGTTGCAGACAGCAGTGAAGAAATGACACTCTAGTGGTTCTGCACATTAGTATAAATAGAGTGATTCTCTATCATTACATCACAGGACGGCGGCACTCTGACAGATTCCATGAACCTGGACACTGATGATCCAGACTCCGGTCCAGATGACACAACAGGCCACAGTGGAAACGGGTCAGAGCATGGACTGGCTGCTGAAAGGATACAGGTAGGTGGCGCTGTCATCCCAAGTTGTGTGGTGTGGAGGATCAGGGCCAAAGTTCCAGATGCTCACAGATGTGACTCTGGATTCAGGAGGAGTGTTTGAAGGCTGGACTCCCAACAGTGACTGGCTGCTGAGGACCTCTCAATCACAATCAGGTTTTTTAGTGGCTGTGAGATTGAAAATGAGTGAACATCATTAAATAAAGAGATCCTGCAGGGTCCCAATTTGACAAGTACACTGCTAGGTGTGCTGCTTCGTTTTCGCCAAGGCCCTGTAGCATTCATGACTGACATTGAGGGAACGTTTCATCAAGTAAGAGTTTCCAACCAGGATGTAAACTTCTTACGCTTCCTCTGGTGGCCAGATGGGGACATTACAAAGGACCGACAAGAGCACAGGATGCTGGTCCACATCTTTGGGGCAGTGTCATCCCCAAGCTGTGCTTCATTCGACGACAATCAGCATGACTTCCCAGCTGAGGTTATAAACACTGTTGGTCAAAATTTCTACATGGATGATTGTCTAAAGGCCGTCAGCACGGTGTACCAGCAGCTAACAGACCTGTGCGGTAGAGGTGGATTTAAGCTCAATAAGTGGGTGAGCAATCATCGCTCGGTGCTGGCCGCCATTCCTGAAGAGCAGAGAGCTAAAGAGGTAAAAACACTTAACCTTGACAGAGACCAGCTCCCTATGGAGAGGGCCCTTGGAGCTCAGTGGGATGTACAGCAAGATACATTCACATTCAGCATCAGAACCAAGCTGGGATGGGATGAGGAAATCCCTCAGGTCATGGTACATCCCATATATAGTTTTTCAAGCGCCAAACTACAACAAAGGAACTCATCTATAACAAATCTACAACCTTGTAAGGGTAAAACCTACTTGTTTTAATTCTGATTAATAAACTAAAGCTTATTCGATTATCATTACGTTGTTTTTTTAAAACGCACAAACAAAACAAAAAAAGTGGAGGGAGAGTAGTCTGAATCGGGTTCTGGAGCATTGCTCTACCTCATCGCGCTACCTCATCCACCGCACTCATTAGCGTCACATCCAAATGTAGTGCATAATTTCCGGTAACAAACTTCTCCTGTTACGACTGCACACGTTGACCCATGTTTTCTATTCACTCGCTCACCCGTATCAGCTGGTACCCTGCAAGGGTAACCATTGGCTCTTGTCTTAGACCTTCCCCGAGGTGGGGGCGGCTCCCACCCACTGAAGTGCCATAGGAAGACACGGATTAAATAGCTTGTCCACTAGAAGGCTGTATTATGGTGTACATAATATAAAACTTCGGCCCAGTTCTGCTTGTATTGCAATGGTCGGTGTCGCTGAAGTTTCATTTTTCGTCCCTTTTTATTTTTTACATTCACGTTTGTGATGGAATAGCATTGTGAATCGCTAGCTCGCATTGCATGCTGGGAAACAGCGTCACTCAAGGAAGTTTTGGCTTCGCTGACACGGTCCTGAAGGGAAGTGGGTTTTAGTGCACTGGAACGGGATGAATGTATTCAATCAAGCAGTACAAACCTGATTAATTGTCTTAATACTTGACTTCGAATGGCCATATTGTTTAGGATTAGAATTAGATGACAACTTGTTCACAATATTTGCAACTATTCAATTTGACCAGCAGGTGTCAGTAGAAGACGAAATTTCATGTTGACTATTTCCTAATGGAAGTGCTCTCTTTACGTTGGATTTTTCTCATAATTATTTGAAGTGTAGGCCTGTATCTGCACACAATTTGGAATTCGTCCCAGCGCCCTGAGCTGTAAATTTGGACGGTGTAAAATGAAAATGGCCATCTGCAGCAGAATGAAAGTGAGATTGCATTGTCCAGGTAGGAGGACAGCAGTCAGTCATGTTTCACCTCCAGTCAACACGCAGTGGTTCACATGAAGGTCCAAGAGGCCTACAGACCTACACTGAGTCTGGACGTGGCAGTACAGTTGGATCATTGTCTTTGTTGTGTTGTTTGGTCATTGTGATCCAATGTAATGAGAGAGAAGGACGAGTGCAGTTATATTGGAGGGAGTTATTTAGAGTGTAATAGAAGTTATATTGCAGAGTCTGTTTTTATGAAATGTTCTATCACCTGGCATCCATCCATCCATCCATCCATCCATCCATCCATCCATCTTCTACTGCCGTATCCGGAGTCAGGTCTCGGGGGCAGCAGCCTCAGCACAGACCCCCAGACTTCCCTGGAACCAGTCACCTCCTCCAGCTCCTCCAGTGGGACCCCAAGGCTTCCCAGTCCAGCCCAGAGACCTGGTCAGCACCACTCTGACTCCCTGACTCCCTGCTGCTCAGGTGAGGCTTCAAAGATCTGGCTGCACCTGATTGGACGGTCGTGGAGGATCTCCTTGGTCTTCTTGGTCTCCAGCTGTTTGACCTCATGCTCTCTGTTGACCTCCTCTTCTTCATCTTCAGTCACACGTTCACATCTCCTCTCCAGACTGATCTTCTGCTGCTGTAGAAGCTCCTGCAGACCACCAACCTCTGGAGCTGAGAGAAGGTTGGAGAAGAAAACATCAGTGTGACAGTGTGAGCATCATTTTCTGTCCACGACTTGAAGCTGAAAGCATCCAAACTCCATTTTTCAGCTGCTGTTGTCTGACTGTTTGCTCTAAATGTCCTCCAGTGGATCTTCTGACTGGAGGTCCTGACCACGGTTATAATAGTTAACGAAAACGAACAAAATAACGAAAACTTCAATTGAAAAAAACAATTGTCACGTTCCCAGGGGTTAGGATTTTGGTACCTGCCTCGTTGGGGTTTTGAAGCGAGCAGAGCTGAGACCATAAGGGTGACGTAGCAACGTTCAGGACACTGATTGGCCAAAGGCAGTCTTTCACGAAAGACCAAAACCGCCATTTTTAAATGCCTCGCGTGTGGATTTTTACATTAACACGTATTAAGAACTGAAAAGCTTATGAAACTGTACCATGGGTGAACAAAGAACTACAGACGTTTCTGTTCTCTGTGGCCGAAGAAAAAGCACAATGCAGACAGTTGTGCAGAAAGTTTAGTGTTAGCTAAAATATCGGGCACACAGACGTACTTATTATGTATACATTTCTTTCCATTGTAACAGGTCACTACAAGATCTGCAATCCATTAC
The DNA here is from genome assembly GCF_046127955.1 of Nelusetta ayraudi. Lineage (NCBI taxonomy): Eukaryota > Metazoa > Chordata > Actinopteri > Tetraodontiformes > Monacanthidae > Nelusetta > Nelusetta ayraudi. Next base: position 1,450,283 of record NW_027466097.1, read on the forward strand.
CTAGAATTGGTTTTCCTTAAACTGATGTACAGGATTACTGATCTGACTTTGATGGGCAAATTTGACAACAGAATACAATTATGAAGCACTAAAACACAGGACCACAAAACAATTAAATGCATGATGAAATAATGATATGCTTTGTTAAATGAAATAAAATGGCATTTTCAACTAAGTAATAAAATAGTCGGTGGTGCAGTGGTTAGCGCTGCCGCCTCACAGCAAGAAGGTCGTGGGTTCGATTCCGGGGCCTGGACCTGGGACCTTTCTGTGTGGAGTTTGCATGTTCTCCCTGTGTCTGCGTGGGTTCTCTCCGGGTTCTCCGGCTTCCTCCCACACTCCAAAAACATGCACGTGAGGTCAATTGAACGTTCTAAATTGTCCGTAGGTGTGCATGTGAGTGTGAATGGTTGTTTGTCTCTATGTGGCCCTGCGATGAACTGGCGACTTGTCCAGGGTGTCACCCTGCCTTCGCCCTAAGACAGCTGGGATAGGCTCCAGCAGACCCCCGTGACCCTGAATAGGAATAAGCGGGTATAGAAGATGAATGAATGAAATCTTTATTGAATGAATGACACATTTTATTTCACTCGTGGTTGATGTAATTATTATTTTTTGCTCCATAGCTTTCATGATTCAGCATTACATGTTAAGCGTGATGAATTGCATGAAAAGAGAGAGCACTCGCTGATAAATTAACATGGTGTGCTGTTTAATTCCATGAGGACGACAAAATATTTGCAAATTTGTGTTAGCTACACACATCGACAGGTGCAAGAGAAAGGGAGGAACTTTCAGGGAGGAACTTTCAAGATCGTTGAGTTTTTATTTTTTTTAGTTCTGATGAAATAAATAGACCAATCATTTCATTACTTTGTCTGCTTTCCGAAGAGGTTATTAATTAAAAAAATATGTGTGGCAGTACTGTTATGGTCCATAGAGAGTTGCTTCAAAGAATTATCATTTATTATTCAGTGGCACATTGCTCACCTGTTTAATACACAAATAATAGTATATTAATGTAATAATAATAATAATAATAATAATAATAATAATAATAATAATAATAATAATAATAATAATAATAATAGTAATAATAATAATGATAATAATAATAATAATAATAATAATAATAATAATAATAATAATAATAATAATAATGATAATCATCATCATCATCATTATTATTTATAAAATTTCAAAACATCGTCAGTTGTTCCGTAAAAAATACAGTCATTTCCATGTTGAATTTTGTACGGTTCGTGAGCGCGCACGTCTGTCAGTGACGGTCTCCACACTGACACAACTGCGCATGCTCTATTATCCCATCAATGCGGAAGTCAAAAAGTTTTTGGGAGCCATGCGCTGGGTGAGCAACTTCATTGAAAGGAATGGGACGCCATCTTGGACTCTGGGGGCTTGCCGCACTGTCACGCAGGTTGTGACGTTGCGGGCCGGCGACGCACAGGTATGACGTGAATGATTGACAGCTACCATTCGTTCCAGTTAGCGAGAGGATTAAAAACAAACAGACACCATTATGGCATCAAAAAGGAGTTATCCCAGCCGTGCGGAAAAACGGAAGGAAAAGAAAACTGATCAAGAAAAACTTGCAAAGGGGAAAGGTAAGTTATTTGTTTGTGATGTGGGCTGGAGAGGTGGAGGTGAAACGCTGTTGTCCCCCCCCCCCCCAAGTTTGTTTATTTGTCCTGCTAGCCAGCTAGCTAGCTAGCGTCGGATAAATGTTAGCTGGCTGGCTAATATTTGTTCGTCATGAATCAGCGTTTTTGTTTGTTTTATGAAAGTTGACCATATCCTGCCATGTTGGCCTATCCTGCCATGGGAATGACTGATTGACTCCACACCCGTTTATTCACATTCTAACAGGGAGGGCGGGAGGGAGGGCATGTTGGAGTTGTTGTTGTAGTCAGTCCCCTGTTATTTATTGTTCAGTGGAAGTTGTCTCTCACATATTTGACTCTTAATGTTATTTTAGCCTTAACTTAGGATGAATTTACTAAGCTTAGTTTGTATTTTGTAGGCCCTTCATTAGAAATGTGCTACTGTTTTATAATTCAAAGAAATATTTTATGGAAATACTTTATTTGGCATGGTGTTGACTATTTTAGACTGTTGTGGCAGTGGGTCATTTATCTTAGTTTTTATTACTTTAACTAGTACAGTGTGTAAAGTAATGCCAAAAACTCTTAAAAATGACAGTTTTGTAATTGTGTAAAAGCTTTAAAGGGACACTGCAACCATAATGTTTAATTTAAAAACAAATGAATTTTTAATTTTCCTATATTACTGCAACATCACTGTAATAATAAAATAGGAAAATGCGCTTCTGATCTGTTTTGCTAGATGATCTAATGAGCTTTGTCTCTGCAGGAGCAATTCTAAAATATGTTTTGCGCTCCAGACATTGAGCCAGAGGGATCTCCCGAACATCCTGACCAGGAAGCTCCAGGACCAACACGTTCCTCAGAACCTCCTTCTGTCCAGGTGAATAATGTGTGTTATTCTTAGTAGCTAAGCTGATAAGTGTGGGGTGAAACTAAGGCAATTAAGCATTATTTTGATTGTTAGTTTGCTTTTTAGTGTTGCACTTGTTGGTTTGTTGGATTTTCTTATTTAAAGTAAGCATTTATTTTTTTTATGAATACTCAATCTGTTGTATTTATTGACATATAGAGGATTCTTTTCCTAGTATTATAGTGTTTGTTTGTTTTTAAATCAGTTTAACTTGCCTGAGTTGCTCAACTGAATATGTTTAATTTTACCTGTAGCCTGTTTTGCTTACTAGGTGTAATAGATTGTGGAATCTTAGTAGACCTTAGTAGACGCACGCTGCTGAGAGTGTCAGCAATCAGCTCTGATGACCGTGGTGCTTGTAAATAAGGCAAATGCGCCATCTAGTGGGATGCAGCATGTTTATTCGTGTTGGAGCAATGACAAGTACTACTAACGAAACAAAAGATGCACAGGGTAAAAAAAATAATCATAAACTCAAGCCCAACAAAGATAACAGATGGGCATACCTGTAACATTACATAGTAATGATTACTAGTACTACCAAAATATATATATTTTACTTTTCAACTCCAACTTGAACTATTCATCCCCTTTTTTCAGCAGCCATTAAGACAAAAGGATGACACTTATGCATTGCATCAAACTGTGATGCACAAAATCAATTAAATTAAATCAAAACAATAAATAAAGTGTGCATTAAACAGGGGGCAGTGCAATACAGTACAGGACTCAACTGATATAGTGCAGTTAGGCAGTATAGCCTATAACAGCTGTTCAGCATCCATAGTAATCCACAGTCAGTGCCATAATCATCCAGTCAGTGTCATATTCATCCATAGTCAGTATAATATATATGATATCGCGCAGACCCTCGTCCTCCACCACATTAATTGGCCTGCAAGCCGTAGCCACACCCATTTAGCCCCCGCTGTTGAAAGTTGGCATGTGGTGGACGCGGCCAGTGGTCTCCGTGCCACACCATCCAACGTGGTTTGCTTTACCTCAGAAGGGGGCGGAGGGCTCTCCGCGTCAGCTGTATGCTTCGCAGACAAGTGAAACGTAAGACTGCTCGTACTCCGGTGGAAACTAAATACAGCTTTACAGTAAATGCATATCACTTTTGTCCTGTCAAGACTGCCATCTGGCAGGGTTTTGAAGTGGAACTTTCCATTTACAATTGACGCCTTATCCATGTTAGTCCTTCCTAGTGCTCATCTACGCTCAGTGTCTTTTTCTTTTTTTTGTTGTGCTTACAAGCCGGCTGCAAGCGTGTGACTGTGTACTGTGAGTCAATTAATTTCCCGTTTCCACAATCTACGGAGCGGCCAAAGGTTCAAAAAGCACTTTAATTAATTAATTGAATTAATTAACTATGTGGCAGGTGGGTTTGCCCCCACCTTCGCGTCATCAATCACACCTGCGCCGGAGTGCAATCTTTGCGTCCCTCAGTGCGTTTACATGGTACTAGAGAAATTTGAATTATTGCCTTAGTCCGATTCTGATCGGAGTTTGAGAACTCCGATTGGAATCGGAGAACTCCGATTGAGACACCCAGATAATGCAATTGGAATTCTAATTTCTCGGCCATGTATACGCCTTAGTCGGACTATTAACTGGACAACGTAAGTGCGCACGCGCCACCGCACAACTACGTCGTCTAACAAAACAGACGGCGCGAAACAACCAGCAAACGCGAATAAGAATGTTGACATTTGGAGAGAGGATGAGACCGGGGCGGTGCTTTCTCTTCTAAAAGAGATGGACATATTAAAATTACACACAACGGAGACCTTTTTAAAAAGGGTAGCGCAGCAAATGCAGGGCTCCGGCTTTGCGCACCCCTGAACAAATACGTATTCCTTCGTATTTATATTTCTACCTTTTCGTTCACATTTTTTGTAAGTTAGAAGAATTTCAACTTTGTAAATAAAAGCACAGCAAAGAGATGTTTTTCTGATTTGTTTTTATTTCGATAATTTCGCTGTTATTCTGCTGGAAACGGCGTGCAGTGGCACGAGCTTCCTCCACGGTCGGCACTTTAATGAGCGTGTGTATAACTGAAGACACCGTTCCTTTGCAAAACCTGTACACAAACTCTCCCACCAGTCTGCGCAGAACCCGCATCCAACAAGAACGAGAGTTTGGGGTCCGTAGCGACGGCACAAAGCGTAGCATCGAAGACATTGTGTTGTTGTAGCCCTCCAACAGCAAACAACCTTCTTGAAATAGGGTACAGCTTATCTGCAAAGTAAGTAACACGTACATTATGAACTATCATTCTATATCATAATGATGTAATATGTCAACCGAAAGCAGCTGACCAGCTGAAAAGGCTCACTCCACCCCCTACTGTTGGGAGGAGGACACGTTCCCGTCAGTAATTCAAATTTCTCAGCTGCCAGTATAGGGGGACAAGGTGAGAACTCCGATTGGACGAGAAAACCGAATTATTGCAAAGTCCGATTAAGCTCTTCCTGCAACTCCCCAGGTGGCATTTTCAGGCAACCCCCCCCCTTTATACCCAGCATCTGAATTGTCTCCACCTCCGCCAGACCCTCCCCCTCGCCACATCTAGTCTTTTTTTGATAGGCTGCCCTCGCGATTAACCTCCCTCTCATCACAGCTTTAATTGTGTCCCACAGTATGGAAGTGTCTACTAGACTATCTATGTTCTCCTCCATAGAGCATTTAATCTCTTTCTTAACCTCCTCCAGTGTTTTTGGATTATTTAGCATACCCATATTTAATCTCCAAAGTGTGTTTTTCTTCCTCTTATTTAGACAAATAATAAGGTAATTAATACTGTGTCAGTACAAGTCAGTCGTTCCTATTTTACATTCCTCTATTCTGTATCTGTCTGTAATGTTAATTAAAAAAATAGTCCTCTGTAACGGGTGGAGGTCCCTCCAAACATCAAACATCCCGAGTTCGGCTAGAGAGACGTTGACAAGTTTCGACAGGCGGGTCTGACTTCTGTTGCCATTAGTTGTGTCGAGTTTAGCTTTTAAATCATGTTGATTTAGCTCTTGCTGAGAGAGATGTGTTTCCTGTAGATCAGGCATGGCCAAACTACGGCGTGTCTCTGTCCGGCCCGCGTGAAGGCAGTCAAAAATGTAACCTAACTTAGAAATGACACTTGAACCTGCAATGAGTATTTTAGTCGTTCTAAATGAGTCCAACGTTAGAAAAAAAGGAGCGACCCGGACTTCCCACAGTCTCTTTTCTATTAACATGGGAATTCAATTTTAATAATTTGTCAACTAAAAACACCGGTCATACTAGAACATCCCTACCAGCTTTCTTCCCTTTATTCTCTGAATTTAATCAAAGAATCTTTGAAACTCTTGTAGCTTTTCTCTGGCTCGTGTCGCTGCTGATGCGTAGCCCCTCCAGGATCCCTCCTTGCACTGCCACTCCGTCGTAGTGCGGGGCACCGAGTGCCGCAGGCCCCTCCGCACCCGTCGCCACCGCCGTCTTCTCCGCCAGGCCGCGTCTCGCCAATTCCTCCTTTACCTCCTCTGCGCTGTTGTAGGTTCGAGTTCCCGTATCCCAGTGGGTCCTCATCTTGGTGAATGGCGTCTGGAAGCGGATGCCCTTCTCCTTCAGGATTCTTTTAGCAGTGTTGTACTCCTTTCTCTTTTGGACCATCTCTGTCGCGTAATCGTGATGGAATGACGGTACTTTATTCCCCAGTTCTATTTTCTTTGTCCATAGCTCTCTCAGGACCCTCTCTTTGGTAGTAAATTCCAGAAAGTTAACAATGATGGGTCTCGGTTGGGCACCGTCCGCTGGCTTCTGTGCAAATGAGCGGTGTGCTCTCTGAATTTGGAAATTAAAATCTGCTGGCAGGTGCAGTTCGCTTTTCAGCAGGTCTTCCACAAACTTGGCCACAGATTCTCCCTCCTCTCCTTCAGTGACTCCATAGATACGTAGGTTGTTTCTCCTCGGGCCTGGACTCCAGGTCAGTTAACTTGTCCTGAAGAGCTTTTTGTTCTCTCAGTGATATGACCAGAGCGTCATTAGCTTCCTGTGCCCAACGTTCTAGCTTTTCAATCCGCGACTCAGCCTCGTTGATCTTGCCGGTTTGGAGCTCCTGTTCGGTGACGACTTTCGCAAGTTGTTGATTTATATTTCGTGTTTGAAGTCGTCCAAGTCTTTTTCCACGTCGTTCCTCAGTGTTTCTCCAAACGTGCAAAGGACTTCTTTTGATTCCATTTTTAAATCCCGTATCTCCTTGCTAATAATTTCTATGTCCGAGCCCTTTTTCGCGTCGTTAGTCACGAGGAGTTCATTTCGCCATCTCCCTCTGTTTCAGAGCAAGCTGGTAGTTCCGCCATATTGTCTGTTACCGTGTTTCTGTTTTGGTTGAATCGAGTTTTCCTTCCTATTCCAACGTTCCCCTGATCACTTTGTAGTTAATATGATATCTGCCAATAGTTATTCAAGTTTTCGGGGAGTTTTTACCCTAGACGGTCGACAGGCCTGGTGTCGCGCAGTCTACCGCTTTATGGCCAAACCAGAAGTCCCTTCCCTCTAGCCTTTTCAAGGGGGAGGTGGCTAGACTCGGCTCTTGTGGGACGAGAAGCAGAAGGCCTGTCCGATCGGGGGGGAAGATGAGATGACATTTTTGTGGGTCAACACAAACTCATCTGCGAGGACAGCAGCCTTGGACAATGACGACACTTTCTGTTCATTCAAGAACATTACCACCTTCTCTGGCAAAGAGTCTTTAAAATCTTCTAAAAGAACGAGCTCACGGAGTGACTCAAAGTCATTTTTGACATCATTAGCTGCACACCATTTATCAAAGAGGTTGCTTTTCTCCCATGCAAACTCGACAAAGCTTTGACCACTAGATTTTCTATGGTCCTAAATTTTTGCCGGTAGGGCTCAGGAACAAGCTCATAAGCAGGAAAAATTGCTTCCTTTACAACATCATATTGCAGGCTGTCTTCTAAGAAAAGAGCAGACACCAACTCCTGTGCTTTTCCCACCCGCTTGCATTGGAGAAGGACAGGCCACATGTCTCTTGGCCAATTGAGTGGCGAAGCTATTCGCTCCAAGGCACTGACGTATGAATCAACTTCTGCCTCACGAAATGCTGGCACCAGAAAAATGTTTTTACTGGGGCTGGGCAACGATTAAAAATTTTAATCACAATTAATCGCATGATTTACCTGATCAATCATGATTAATCACGTTGTATACGCAAAAGCCAATAATGAATTTAAAAGAAGTCTTTCATACACTTTAATTGAAATGTTCTGCCATATAAACGAAAGCACCATAACATTTATCGTGCAAACAGTTAACATCAGCTCTTTACACAGAAACATTTTTAATGTAAATCTAAAGTTAAAAAAAATGCAAATACAAAATTAAAGCTTATTGCCAATGCCAGGGCATTACTGTTATCCTGTTCCTTATGAAAAATAAAAAAAATCTACCTCCAAAATTCTGAGCCACAATAATAACAGGCAATTTCTGAGGTAACAGCAGAAACATTTTTCTTTTATCAGGGAGCAGCATAACCAGTCTGCGTTCCCTTGCAAATGTCCCAGTTAGAAAGGGTGAGGCACAAAAACGTTCACTTTTGGGTTTTTCTTCACATGGGACTAGAATGTAAAGTCCACATTTATACTGGAGTTCCTTTGGAGAATCTCACTCAACTCAGTGCAGTTTGTCAGTTCCTGGAACTTGACGGCCAGTTATTTTAAATGTACTGCCATATGAATTAAAGTGCCATAACATTTACTGTGCAAACACACTTTTAACATCAGCATTTTTGAACAATTAGCAGCTAAGAAAAAATAAAAAGTGTAAATTTAAACTCAACTTAAGCAATGTTATCAAAGCAATACAAAATTAAAGCTGAAAGCAGCGTTTGCGGGACTGAGCCCACCTGGCCACTGCCTGCCGTGACGTCCGCCACCTGGCCACGAGCCCCCGACACCCGCCAACGCTTCCCAACGCCTGGCGATTCCGCCCGAAACCCCCCGATGCCCCATTACTGACGCCGACGCCTGCTGATGACACATCAAGCACTGACTTGACATTACTGACTTGACATTTAGAAACATTTGATTTCTAAATGTGATTGATTACTGTATCATTTTGGAGATAATAAGCCTTAAAGTTGGCTTTTTGTTTTGTTTTGCGACAGCTCCAATATTCCATTTTTACTGTACAATAACATCAAATTGCTCCATAAGCTCTGGCAATGGTTGGTACAGTTGACCTCAGGACAACCTTGAATATATCTTCTCTTAATATTCTTGAATATTCTCACTTAATGTACCAGCTCCTTCCTGTAGACATGATATGTACAGTTAGTTATTCTTTGTTTGACACAAGTGTTATATTAATTTCCTACTATCTGTACCGGTACTTCTTGTTAATTTGAAATAAACACTAACAGCATAATGTCAAAACAAAAACCGAACAAGTCAAACAGGAGCAGATCATAAAACAAGGAGGCTTTGTACTAAAATATGGATAAAATATAAACAGGGAGTTGTCTAATGTCGTCAAGGAAGCCAACATTACGTTACCTGTTAATCAGCATGTTGACTGAGAAAATCCTCAGGCTCCTGCTGCGACATTTCATGTGGGGCGACGGTTGTGACTTCACTGCTGGTCCTGTGAGAAACTCAAATCGGTCCCTCACGTTTGTGTTGCGTGGCATGGGTTAGGACATTGAGAGGCATTATAGTGTGGTTGTGTGCACCAAATCGGACTCGGCTTCTAGCTCGATAGCCGTGCATAATTTATGCAAACGCAATGCTCTGTTTATGTGAACTCACGGAGTCCGACTCCGTGCACGTGCTCATCTCGACTCGATGGATTTATGAGCTTGATGACAAGTGTCACAAGTGTGTATTTTGTATTGGATTGATGTACTGCAATTCTAGTCATGTGAATAAGCAATTAGCATTCCTAGTTATATGTGGCATGACGAAATACTGTACAACCAAGTTTGTATTGCAGTATCTTCAGTTTATGGGGTAGAGGGTGCTCAAATTGGATTGATTGAAGATGTAGTTTAGGTACAATTTGCTTGTTTTTATCAAAATTTAAGTTGATTGCAGTTCAAGGTGGCACAATCCTATCAGATGTTGTCATTTTGTCACGAAGAACACTGGTATTTGATGATTATTACCATAAGTACCACCATGTTGCAGGCATTGTGGTTACAAGTTTCACTCCAATTTTGATTGTTGTCTGTATGACTAGCAATCCGTTGAGCTGTCTATGGTTATCATTCAGATAAGGTGTCACAACTTTTAATTGCATGGGAACTTTGGGATCCATGGCAGATGGGCATTGTAAAAAAACGGATGTTGAGTCGGAAGGCTAGCTTGTCCTAATTGTGACCTTAATATGATGATTTTTTTTCCCTGCCAGATTGAGGAGAAATGAAATGGACATCCAAACCGGGGCCAATAATGGATGAGCTGGATGATGTCACAGTATCAATTTTAAATGGTATGTCATGTGTAGGTATGAAAAAATTTCCATTACTGTGATTTGTCCGCTAAGTAATTAAAATAACTGTATGCTGACACTGATTTCAAAAAGAAGTATTTTACAAATTTGAGACAAAATGTCTAAACTGAATTGCATTTACAATTAATTCTGATAACAGAAATTGGCACAAAACAAACTTGGTTTGACTTGTCAAGTTGAATTAAATTTGTTAGTCAAAAAAATGTATGAGTTGTTAAGTTTAAAAGGTTTGTTAATGATTGGACTGTCTTTATAGCTGCCAACATCGATGAAGTCTTGCTCCACACCCTCAGTCGTGATGATTTGAGAGACCTTTTTCCTGGACCAGAACACTTTCTCAGGAGGAAAAGGATTTGGGCCCTTATTAGTGTAGATGTGTTTGGTTACCTACTTTGCTCTGAAAACATCGAGCATAACACTTTTTTTTTCTTTTTTCCTAATTGTGTCTATTGTTTCTCTCTTGTTCATAATGTTTTGGATCTGGTTTCCTCTCGGCTGAGAATTCCACCGTACCAGACAAGGCTGCCCCGAATGAAGCCAGGAACTGTGTCTTCACCAGGAGGAACATCTTCAATCTGTCCTCAGACTTCCACTCCTTTGGTGAAAAGCAGCCCAAAGAGGACCCTACAGCTTCCTGCTCCTCCACAATATGTTGTCTATACTAGACATGGGCAAACCCCGGCCCGCTGCGTGTCTCTGTCCGGCCCGCGTGAAGCCAGTCATAACCCCCCAACACCGCACCCCCCGAAATTCTCTCTCTCTCTCTGTCTCTCTGTCTCTCTCTCTCTTCACATATATATATATGTATATATATATATGTATATATATATATATATATACATATATATATATATATATATATATATTTATATACATATATATATATATATATATATACGAATGTATGTATTCAACACACAATATCTATCTATCTATCTATATATCTATCTATCTATCACCCACGAAATAGTGTTTTGACCGTGATCTATCCATATATCACGTTCGACCGCGATGTAAAGGTATGTCCCAATGGAGTTGCCGTATCGGGCAGTCACTACACCCAGAACGATTCTGCACCCGGACTAATTCTGTACCTACCTACAACCCCCCCTTCCGTGGCCCGCCGACTCGATGCAGGTCTGTCATGTGGCCCGTTGCTGAAAAGGTTTGCCCACCCTCTATACAGACAGTGAGTTGGAGCAAGCTCGTAAGCACTACTTCCAGATGGCCCGCACTGCCAGTGAGGGGAAATGTGTCATGTTCAAAGAGCTGAGATGCAGGCTGGTGAGAAACACTGTCACCAGCATGATTTCTATCTTGAGAGCCAGTCAGCAAGGAGAGGTGGTCTTGTACCCTTCTAAGCATGAAGTCACTGCAATGTCTCAAAGACTAGTGGATTATTATCCCATGCTGAAGGATTAAGACAAAACAATGAAACATGTAAGTGATTATATTATTTTGCGCACTTAGATTTTGAAGCGTGTGGTTATTTTTGGCTGATACTTTTTTTTATCTGTGTATGTTCACTTTCCATCTTTATTTGTTCTTTCAATGAGTGAAATTTTATTTACCAAGCGAGCACTTACAAGAATCTTCACAAGAGATTCACCAGAGAGGTGCCACAAGAAGAAAAGGCATCGCATTGACTTCTCAGCAAGTGACCAAGAAGAAGATCATGATGCAGACTCAATTGGTGGATCAACAATTATTTTGTGTCACACACCAGGGCGCAGTTCTGATAATGGCCACACTTCACGTAAGTAGAAACATGTCCATTTTAATAATAATGATAATGTATGAAAGCTAGGCAATGTTATGATAGTTTTGGATATCATGATATATCACAGGCATTTTTACATTTGAATTGTCATTTGATATATTTTGATGCTCCAAACAATTTCATCCATTTGACTGATTTACTGATTTGTCTCCTCCATTTCATCAGCCAAAGATGGTCTGACAGCACAGGCCAGACATTATCAGACCCTGCAGGAGCTGTACAAGAAACCAAAACCCAACCAAGATGCTGTCTCCCAAATTCTTGACCTGCAGTTTCAAGCAAGAAGATCCTTCATTGATAGTGATGTTCTGAAAGAACAGGACAAGGCCAACAAAGATCCTGCATGCATATCCATGTGTCAAGGATCTTTATCGTGTAAGTGATTAACTTGTTTTGGTTTATGATGAAAAGCAAGCATTTTTGCAGATTTTAACATTGACTTGCATTATAGGCGATGAATGAGCTGCAGCGCATTCTGGATAAGGGCAACAGAAAATTCATTGATGAACTAAAAAAAGAGATGGGAAGACTTCTGCACCAATGTGTAATTTTATGGTGTTTGGAAAAAAAATGAAGTGATGAAGCCACGCATAACGCTGGATGTAGGTGAGTCATTTTGCTGTGTCTCTAATTGACTGTGTAGCTGTTTCCTGGGACATAGGATGGTTTATGTTGCGCTGAATGAATAGATGCAGAATGGTAATACTCTTCATGCTGAAAAAATAAGATTTTTTTTGTGATCAACACAAACCTAATAAGACTCATTTTTAGGAAGACTAACTTTGAACTCAAAGTTGATTTGTTCTATTCCAGTGGAATATTCCATCGCGCTGCTCAGGGCACTCCCCACACTCTTTCCTTCACCAAGTCCACCACCGAAGAAGCTGGGACATGCCAGTGAGGCACTGCTTCATGTCATTCAGGTGAAAGTTTGTTTGCATTTTCTCACATTCAACACTTCATAGTTCCATGCATGGATGTGGCGTTTCCTTCTTCTTTTTCTTTAGCCAACAGAAGATCCCACAATGTACTCGCAGAAGAGGTCTTTCTGCACCCCTGTGTTGCTGTTTGATGGGACCCGCTGTCTCATCTGTCTTGGAGCCACGGAAGACATGAGTGACGGTCTGCTTCATCTGATGGGTTACTACTATGCCCTGCACCTCACATATCCAAAAGTGTGTGGCAACCCTTCTCTCTGTCATTCAGACAGAAGTGCTACAGGACACTATCCATGAGTGAGACACCACAGCCTCATACAAAAAAGACCATGGCAGAATGGAAAGATTTTATTGGGGAGTAGAGCTGTGTACTAGGCATAGGTAGTGATACACTCCCCTGGTAGTTGTAACTTGAGGGTGGGTGGGAGTCTGTTGGAACAAACATGTTATCAGTGGTGATAGGAACACAACACTATATGCTGTCCCCATACTGTTTTTGTTTTTTTTGTGTAACTGAGTGTCAGGGAATCTGAATCAATGTTCAATAATGATGACGGTGAATATTGTAACAACACAACATTACTTGCGTTCTAGAAATGATTGCTTGAGATTGTTTTAAGATGCAATGCCTTAGTGACGTTTTTATTACAAGGCAGTGAAGGCACTGTCAGCAATTTAAGTGAATAAATAGTTTTTGACAATATTAATTCTGTTTGCTGAATTATTTTTTTTTGGGGGGGAGTGGGCGTAGGGGGGGTGGATGCTTTGTCTCATTTTGAGAAAAAAAAAGCTAATATTGTGAACACTTAAATTAAGAAGAATTGCACTGTTAGTAGGTCTGGTTTTAAGATCTTTTCATTCAAATTAAGAAAGAAGCAAACGTGAAAAAAGAATTGAGAAGCTAGTATCAAGTTTATTTGACTTAGTACAGTCCTTGGAATGAGTGCTTTACTGTTTATTTCAAGAGTTTTTCCATTCTTCAAATGCCTAGATATATCGTCTTATTTTAAGAAATCTTACCAAGTCTAAATATCTTACTGCATTGGCAGATAATTTGACTTGTTTCTAGCCTGTTCTTTCTCAATTTAAGTGTTTATTTCTTAGATATATTTTGCAGTGTGTGGACACCGAGGGGAGCTCTAGAATTGGCTCATTCAACCGACCAACGAGCCAATCAGCAGCGGCGTCACAGGCCCTCCTCCTTCTTTGTTCTCTCTCTCACTTTGACTTCGGCACTGAACAGCCAGGTTTGTGGAGGGAAGGTTGGAACAAGGTAAGGACGGGGTACCCCATACATTCATGTACGTAGAGTCACTAAGTCTTAAACTCACCAGGTTTGTATCGCTTATCGATAACCCTAATGCCATACAAGTCTATGAGGGTCAAAGGTCAACTTTGTCCTAGGGACATGGGGCCACTTTCAGGTTCATCAGGATCCCCCTGGACACACCCACGCCAAATTTGGGGCTTCTAGCCCATGAGGAACCCCGAAACCCTCACTCTAATTCCAGCCTTATCGCTAAACCCTAATGCAGTGCAAGTCTATGAAGGTCAAAGCTCAACTTTGTCCGAGAGACATCAAGTGTTTTTTCATGAATCATTCATAAATGTTAAGAGTTTGCTTTGTGGAGAATTCACAATGAAAATACATTGACACTGTCAAGATGGACTCAAGCACTATTATTGAACTATACTGTATTTTTTGAGTGATGTGAAGCTTTTGAGAAGCGCTGCGCAAAGGAGGCCCATTTGTTTTTGTTTTTTTGAAGGGGGCCCAAAATTCCTGGCGGCGCCCCTGAGCGGGCATCTCCAGCACCAAGGCAGTGGAGCTGCCGGCCACGAGAGAAGAATTAACCAGTCCATTGAAACCATTTGTTTGGTCTAGTGAGTGGCAACAGTCCTTTGAGGATCTTAAGTGTCTGCTCCAAATTTTTCCTCATTGGCTAGAAGCCCCAAATCTAGCGTGGGCGCTTCTTGGGGGCTCCTGATGAAAAAGCAAGTGGCCCCACGTCTCTAGGACAAAGTTGAAAATTCACCCTATAGACTTGCATTGAATTAGGGTTAACAATAAGGCTGAAACTAGGGTTGGGGTTAGGGTTAGCTGAAATTCGGGTTAGGGTTTCGGGGTTCCTCAAGGACTAGAAGCCCCAAATTTGGCGTGGGCGCTTCTTGGGGGCTCCTGATGAAAAAGCAAGTGGCCCCATGTCTCTTGGACAAAGTTGAAAATTCACCCCATAGACTTGCATTGAATTAGGGTTAACAATAAGGCTGAAACTAGGGTTAGGGTTAGGGTTATCTGAAATTAGGGTTCGGGTTTCGGGTTCCTCAAGGACTAGAAGCCCCAAATTTGGCGTGGGCGCGTCTTGGGGGCTCCTGATGAAGAAGCAAGAGGCCCCATGTCTCTAGGACAAAGTTGAAAATTCACCCCATAGACTTGCATTGAATTAGGGTTAACAATAAGGCTGAAACTAGGGTTAGGGTTAGGGTTAGCTGAAATTAGGGTTAGGGTTTCGGGGTTCCTCAAGGACTAGAAGCCCCAAATTTGGCGTGGGTGCTTCTTGGGGGCTCCTGATGAAAAAGCAAGTGGCCCCATATCTGTAGGACAAAGTTGAAATTTCACCCCATAGACTTGTATGGCATTAGGGTTAGGGTCCAAGAGTACACATACACATTTTCTTTTGCTTTATTGATTTAAGCTCATCGTCTCCAGCTGCAAAGGTACAGAAACCTTTCTGTGTTTTGATGTCGTGTGTGAGAAAACATCACTTTTTTCTGTAAACTTGTGTTATCATTGTCCTTCATTGAAAATGACACAATCTTTCATTTCATTGTTCAGATGCCGAACACCAAGGCATTCCGTCGCTCTCTGGCCATGAAACGACGCCTGGAGCAAAAACAGGATTGGACACCTTTTCCACCTCGGAAAGGACTTTGAACGTCGTGAGTACTTCCACGTTCATGATTTCATGTTCTGCCTGTGTTGTTATGTTGTATTCCAAATAAATCTTACAAAAACATATTTAGATTTTTCTTTTTTGTCAATTTACACAGGGCGCGGTACTGGTCAGCGACCTGGGTGCGAAGATGGCCCGTTTTGCTCCTGACTGACAAAACAGTGCAAGTTCGTTCTTAAGGCCCAGCAACCAGACAAGAAGGTATGGGTCGTGATTTTGTCAAGCCACGAGTTTCTTTATGTTTTTGTTCTGGTGGTGGGAGACTCACATCTCTGTCCACTTGTGGATGGTTTTGTGTTCTCTCCCCGGGCAACAACCTTGAACACGGGCTTGTAACAGACTCCGCCCAGGATTTTGCTGCGCTACTGGCAACTGTGTTGGACCGCTGGCCCAAGGTTTGTTTATCTGCTGTGACAAACAAATTTGAACACATGAATGTCATCGCCACTTTGTTTTATCAATATCAAGTAATTCCATGATCCATAGTTCAATAACAAGAATATTCATGAATTTATTTTGCATTTTTATGTTTGTTTGGGTTTGTTTTTTTTTATACAACTATTTTGTAGGTGTTTGTGCTTGACTTTCCACCTCGCCTGACTGTCAAGCCAGAACTACAAACAGCGCTACGTCAAGTATATCATCGTGTTGCTGCACGCATGGGTGTGTAAAATACATATTTTTGTTGTATTTTTTTCTCTTCAGTGACACTGTGCTAACAGATATTTCTTAGAATTGAGTGATTACATAATTGATTATGTGACACTTCTTCCAGGTTTAACATTTGTGTATATGGCCGATCACCTCCCCCTTCGTCAGCTGTACATGGTGGTGTTATGATGGTATAAGTTTTGCCTTCTTCAGCCTTACTTGCTCTTCATTTGATATGACAAATATGTGTTAACATGTTGTTTTCTGTTTAGGTGCACCTCAGGACTGATTTTGGTGGAGCGTCTGCATGCTGCATGCTCCATCAGCTCGCACCCCCTTCACCTAGGCCAGGGGTGTTGTGCCACAACCAATCATCGCCCAGGGTGTCTCCCAGAGTGGTTGTGACAGGTCCTGTCCACATGCCAGTGTATGGACCTGCTCCTGAATGGACTCTTGTTGGACAGGAGGTTGAGGTAACCTGTTCATCCCTCTTTTTTTTTTTTTCCCCCAATCGTGTATTTGTCAAACTGTGCAACTTTTTATTTTAAAAATGAACACTTATCCTAAGTTGACTCTGATTTCCTCTCCTCTTTTTTTTATAGACAGTACCAACAGCTGTTGAGACTGCATTTCACACAGACATCCCGTCCAATCCCGTGTGGTTCAGTGAGGCTAAGGCTTAATCTCTCCTGTCCTGTTTGTGGGGGCACTCATCCCGTAAGAGTCAAGTAGGCGTAAGCAGCGGCCGGTGAATAAGACGAGTTAACAACGGAAGAGCACATGCAAGAACGGCGGAAAATACCAACAACGGAAAACAAATCAAAGACCCACCCGCAAGTTACCGCTCTAAAGTGTGGACCCACTTTGGCTTTTACGAGGCGGATGACGGGAGGAAACTTCATAAAGAATATGCAATCTGCAACAACTGTTTTGCGAAGGTAAAATACAATGGCAACACTACGAATCTGCAGAGCTGCCTCGTTCGCTATCACCCGTCCCGTTTTTCCCATAATTGTTTTCTTTTTTCACCACCTGTCCCGGGAAAGATAAGATCTCTCCCGGGACACAATTTGTCCCGTTTTTTATGGAAAATGACAAAACCTCATTTAATTTCCGTCTGTGGTCTAGATAGGGTTGCCAACCCTCCCGTAAAATACGCGATTGTCCCATATTTGGCAACTAAAAAGCCTGTCCCGTAATGAACTGATGGGGGACGCACTTCACTTTGTCCCGTGTATTTTGGGGACGCGTTTATTTATTTATTTATTTATTTTGTCTACATCATTTTTTTTTAATTGATTTTCAGAATCGGGGCAGTGAAAGGATTTTTTTCCCTCTCTCATCTTCCCGTCGGTTTGTATATCCCAAGTCCCCAAGTTGAGATAAGACAAGTTGCTACTGACTTTACATTACCAGAAAGCACTGTCCTTGTTTACATGAAAGTTATTAATGTTCATGCACTTTAATATGTTTGCTTGTGCAGTGCACGTTTGTTTGTACATTATACAAAGTTTTGGAATAAATGCAAGATCACAGGCATTTTCCTTTTTATGGGTATTTTTTTCTTTTCCAGTCACATATTGTGACGACCCTGTCTCTATATAACTTGTTGTGGCTCCCAGCTGTTTTCCCATTTCTAGGTAGCGGTGGATGTGGGTGTGGCATCTTCCGATTAGGACACCTGTGCCGATGCCCCCCGCAGGATAAAAGGCCGACTGCGTGTGCCGCTCGGTCTCTTCCCCATTCTCCATCCAGCAGCCATGGGCGTCTGGCCGACTCTCAGCTTCTTCTGTTCTGTTTTGCACCTGACAACACCCCACATTCTATTATTCACTCATCCACACTTACATTACTGATGAATACTGACAAACACACACCATATATTTCATTATTTTGCTTACAATTATCTATTTTGTTATAATAAACCTTTTGATTAATTGCAATCCGCAGTGTCCCTTCCGTTATTGTCATAACTCTTGAGCCGGGTTATGACAATATCGTCTGCAAAATTTCGAAGATATCGAAGATATCGTGTGTCGTGATGTTGTCATTATCGTGGGCCAAATATCGTCACAGTATCGAATCGTGGGTTAGCCGTATCGCCCCACCCCTATTATCAACACAAGATCACATATGTACAGTACATGTACAGTTTAATTAGTGTGTTACTTTGTTTATGAATTAATTTCTTTATGTTCTTCCAGATGTCCAGCCTGAGACGTCGATCAGCATGCGTTGCCTCAAAAACCAAAACAAACAAGTGAGATGTTGGTATTTGGGATATGTGTATTTCATTGTGTGCATCTTTGTGATAGGACAATAAATGCAGTTCTTTAAACGTTACTTTGTGTCCTTGTATTTGCAGGTGTGGGCAACACGTTCAACTGTCCACATGACTGAGTCTGCCTCCAGCAATGTCACAGCAGTGCAGCAGGTTTGTACTTATTCATTTCCACTTCATCACCTGTGTGTGTTTTCTAGGCTTTACACCGATCTTATCGGCTGTATCGGATCGGCCGATATTTGGCATTTTTAGAAACGTTCATGATCGGGCGTCATGTCATGAATCACCGATCAATGACGTCATGGTCGTGTTGAAACTTTTTTAATCTGTCTCATTTCCTCCAAAGTAGTTTCACAGCATCGACATGTTTATTTGTTTGTATCCGAGAGCTAATGATTCATGATTCAAAAACCTTCATTTTCGTCTTCGTGCCTCTTCCTGTTTTGAGTACTGTCGCTATGTGACGGACAATAAAGTTTCTTTGAATCTTCACGACAGCAACATCCATGGGCGACACAAACAAACGTGTCGGAGGTGTGGAAGTTTTTCAAAGTGAGAGAAACAGACATGGCACAAGCTATCTGCAATATATGCAATGCTACAGTACCTCGCGGGGGAACTTTGGCAAAAAATTTCAACACCACAAATTTAATCAGGCACTTGGAAAAGATACACACGGAGGAGCATGTCGAGTTCAAGAAACGCAGCGCGGAGAAAGAAAAAGAAAAGCAAACTCTGAAACGGATGCTAAAGCAAACAACTTTAGACGGTGCTCGTGAGAAGGCAAGGGGTGTACAGAAACAAGTATTTATTGCCCCTAACGTGATCGGATCGGTGATCGGTGATCGGTTTATTTAAACTCACTGATCGGTGATCGGCACAGAAATCGTGATCGTGTAAAGCCTAGTGTTTTCCTTTCTATGTTTATTGGCATAAAATCACATCTTTCTTATTTTAATCAGTTGGAGGCGACGCCACAGATGACCAGAGCTGTGCCCGTGGTTCCTGTGGCTCCCGTGGTTGCCAGCACCAAGCCAGAGGAGGCCAGAACCGTCCAGGAGGCAACACAGAAGATCAACTAAGCTAAGGAGGCTTTTCTTTCTTCTTCTGTTGCCTCTGACTGCTCCGCTCGTTCTACACCTCGCACATGTGATTTGTGATCCATCATCAGTTCGTACTAGTGAAGATGCAGTGGCAGATCATGGCACTGGTATTAGATTAGCCAAGGTTCTGCATGGTTCTTTTCATCAAGGCGAAACCGGTCACGGTTTAAAATTCCAGCACCAGCTGGCAACAGTGAGTCACTTCAGAAGAGCAAAACTCCTCACTTTGACATGGATAATTCTGACGTAGAGTTTGTCAGTGCTGTGACCAATGAAGAGTGTAACTTCTCTCCCCTTGATGTTGATGTTTGTTTAGACCTTTGCAAAAACTTGAAGATTCATTTGGACCGTGCAAGTTTTCCAATTTCTGATTGCAATGGCCCATTAGGTTCGCCGTGTACAAATGAGAATGTAGAGGCTGATGGAAACTGCTTCTTCAGAGCCATCAGTCAAGCTGTGACTGGTTTATAGACACAGAAGTGGAAATTCAGGTTGCAGCAGATTGTTTACGATTAGATGTGTACACTTTTATCGATGGTCATGGGTTGAAGTACAGCTCTTGCAAGAAACAATTCTCACATTGTATATATTTATGGATGTATTTGTTTTATATGGAAGCAGTTACCATAATCCAAATTAAAATAAGAATATAATAACAGAAATGCTTTTTCATTTTAAGAACGAAGCTGCATTATTTGACTCATAATTAAAATGGTTAATAAGTCATTCAATCTGCATTTTCATTTTCTTCTTCAAGACTGCTCATTCTTGTACTTAATTCAAATGAAGGAAAACACATTTGAGATTTAATTTTCAAAACATGCACCAGCAAAGAGTTACCAAAATTCAATATGAAATGTAAAATTCAAAAATGAAAAAGCAATAGCAGAATGCTTTTTCATTTTAAGAACAAAGCTGCATTATTTGACTCATAATTAAAATCATTAATAAATATTCCTAAATGCATTTTCATTTTCTTATTCGTGTCGCACCTTTTATGACACAATCAAAAAGAAAACTGAGAGCATTGCTTTTTAATTTTCGTGGGCCTGCCCTGCACAAGAGTTACCACAACTCGAAAACGAAATCGCAATCTCAAAGTAAGCGCGCGGCGCAGGAAAGTGACATCAGCAGCTCTCCACCTCCGCTGTGGGTATGGCGGTATGACGCCAAGTGTCATTTGCCTCCTGTTATGTGTAAATTCTAATGTTTGTGAATTTAATAAATGTATATATATACTGTATATTTAAAAAAACAAAACAAAACAAAAAAAAGGTATAGCGGTATGACACCACTTTGCCATCGTTACTTTTCACGTCATTGAAGTTGCCGGTAAACGAGATTTAAATCGCCGAAAAACGTGGACCACTGACGGATCTCGTTGGTCGGACAGATTTGAGCATGGCGCACATTGACACAATTGTTCAAACCCTGCTGGATTTAGCTTCCCAGGTGGAGTTGAATAGTGTATCTGAATCTGATGCTCGGGACCGAGTTGAGCAGGTATTCTGCCGTCCCAGATACGGACGCAAACAAGGTTGCCCTAGCCAACCTGTTGTCAGTTATGGAACACCTTGGTGCACCAGCACAACATCAAAGCTAAAGCTATTTGTTACATGGGTGGAGTAACAGCTGTTTGGCGTCGGCCACCAGTCCATCCGTCGCAGGATGCGATGCAACGGATCATTGCTTCCGTTCGGCGTCGGCCACCAGTCCATCCGACGAAGGATGCGAAACAACAGATCAATCCGTCGACTGGTGGCAGATGCTGGTGCGAGATCTGTCAGTGGTCCACGTTTTTCGGCGATTTAAATCTCGATTACCGGCAACTTCAATGACGTGAAAGAAGTAACGATGGCAAAGTGGTGTCAGACCGCCATACCTT
This sequence comes from Nelusetta ayraudi, assembly GCF_046127955.1. Lineage (NCBI taxonomy): Eukaryota > Metazoa > Chordata > Actinopteri > Tetraodontiformes > Monacanthidae > Nelusetta > Nelusetta ayraudi. The sequence continues at coordinate 1,471,919 of NW_027466097.1, forward strand.
TTTTTTCTTTTCTTTTCTTTTTAAATAAATAAAAAAAAAATATATATATATATATATATCTTTCTCTTTTTCACAAACATTAGAATTTACACATAACAGGCGGCAAATGACACTTGGCGTCATACCGCCATACCCACAGCGGAGGTGGAGAGCTGCTGATGTCACTTTCCTGCGCCGCGCGCTTACTTTGAGATTGCGATTTCATTTTCGAGTTGTGGTAACTCTTGTGCAGGGCAGGACCACGAAAATTAAAAAGCAATGCCCTCAGTTTTCTTTTTGATTGTGTCATAAAAGGTGCGACACAAATAAGAAAATGAAAATGCATATAGCAATATTTATTAATGATTTTAATTATGAGTCAACTAATGCAGTTTCGTTCTTAAAATGAAAAAGCATTCTGCTATTGCTTTTTCATTTTTGAATTTTACATTTCATATTGAATTTTGGTAACTCTTTGCTGGTGCATGTTTTGAAAATTAAATCTCAAATGTGTTTTCCTTTTTCATTTGAATTAAGTACAAGAATGAGCAGTCTTGCAGAAGAAAATGAAAATGCAGATTGAATGACTTATTAACCATTTTAATTATGAGTCAAATAATGCAGCTTTGTTCTTAAAATTTAAAAGCATTTTTGCTATTGCATTTTTATTTGGATTATGGTAACTATCTGCTTCCATAGTTACACTTGTGTTACAGAATAGTAAATGCTTCAGCAGAGTTTTATGAGGGTGTTTTTTTTTTTTGTTGAAAGTGTTGTTTTGAAAATGACTGCTTACAGGTCCATCTGTTTACTCTAACCAAGCATTCAGAACGAGTTGTCCAACACCGGTTTAATTTTTCAGGAATTGTTGACTTTAAAGAATCACGTTAATGTTCATTAATTCATGGAAGTGAAGAATAATTAAAGTAAATCTTAAAGTAACCTTGTGCTTCTGTGTTTCTCAATGTTTCAACAACATAGTTAAGTTCTTTCACATGGCTACTTTTATTTAACAGCTCTTTGCACACACGACCTTCAGGTCAAAAAGTAAATTCAGTAAATAGCATCACCGTAAGGATTGCGTAATAACAGAAACAAAGGAGTGCAGTAAATAACCAATATCCCTGTGTATTTTTAAAAGGAACACTAGAGATTTAACAATACACAAAATAACAGGAGGTTCACAACAATTTAGTGTCCATTCTCTGGATAGGGTCAGGGGGAGGCGCACTGCAGTGGAATAAGTGTCCATCCTGTGGAGAGGGTCGGGTGGTTTAGAGAGATGCAGTGATGGCCTCTCTTAGGTGCAAATACAAGTTCACAGCCTGATACGGATCTGTTGGTGGAGCAAGATGGGACTCAGCCATAAAGATGATACAGAGTTCATAAATATCTGGATTACATGGTACAGCCAGCCGAAAGACACATTCATTTTTGCACAGTTGAATGTGTTCATCTTCAACAGGGGAGAGAAAAGCTGTTGTTCGGTCAAGTTCAGGAACAGCATGCATCACATTAGGCCGACCGCTGGGGACGTTCAGGTTTCTTGATGTCCTGATGTTGTGTGCATTCCACACCTGTGCAGTGTCATCCAACTCATCCTGTAGAAAATGTATACATTTAGGAAGAGCTGTGCCAGCAGAACATAAATAAAACACTAAATTACAGCATTCACACATGAGCAACCCCACCCTCTCCCTCCCTCCCTGTCTCTGTTCATCCCTCCCTCCCCCCCTCTTTCTCCCCATCTCTTATCCTCTCTGTTTCTACCCTTCTGTTCCATCTCTCTCCCCTTCCATCTCTGTTCCTTTCCCTTTTCTACCCCTTCTCTTTAGCATTCTTTTTCCTTTCCTCCCGTCTCTGTCTGTCTGTCTTCCCAACACCCCCTTTCCCGTTTCTGTCCTCCCTCCCCTCTCTCTCACTCACATACACATGCGCACAAAATGAAAATAAAACATTATTCATGAACTCACCTGTATGGAGGCCCATACAACAAAACTGCAGGAGACTTTTGTCCAGAAACTCGCCATCAAAATGCCCGTTGTCTCTGAGGTCTGATAACAAGGCTAACCAGAACTCCATGCGCTGGCCACGCAGGAAACCCCACCAATATTAAGTTCTTTGATTGGCGGTGCTGGCCCCCTCCAAGTAACTATCGAGGGTGTCGTCTGGTTGAACAGGGACGAGGAAACGCTGGAAGCCTCTAACATGGCCATTTTCGGTTCCAAGGTCGCCTCGAACAACTCTAGGGCACCCCCCAAAACGCTGTACCGCTTCTATGTAGCACCCTCCAATTACTTTTGGGTCACTACTTGTTGTGCAAGCATTGAGCCAGATTATTTTTCTTGAAAAGCCATCGATACATCCATTCACACAAATACCATATGGCTTCAGTTCATCATATGAGTCCAGGTGCCAGATGAAGTTGAGAAGTTTGAGAAGTAATTCCTCCGTCTGAGACGCCCCGCTTGCCTTAATGACACTCCTCTTGGATCCAGCTCCTTCAAAACCAAACGCACAGACTCTTTTCTCACACGCAGTCCATTTTCTCTGCATTTAGCATACATCCACCTGTACCCGTGAAGCTGCCCGGGGTAATGTAGCTGGTTGCTAATGGATTCAAACAGGATCGCCAGGTCGGAATAGGCTTTGCGTGGCACGAGTCCCCTTGGAATGTACAGCTGCATCCCACTCTAGACTGATCAAACCCGACAAAGAAAACAAATCCTGAGTCACTAAATATTAAGAAGATGATTAAAAGGATTGGTATGTTTGATGTATGGAGGGATTTTCATCCATCCACTAAACAATTGACTTTTTACTCTCACCCTCATTCAGTTTACTCGAGGATCGATTATTTCTTTATGTTCTGAACAGACAGACACAGGGTTTTAGATTGTAGAATTGGTGTTAGCGACATATCAGATCACTCAGGTGTATATGTGAAAATAAATGTAGGTGTCCCACACAAAAACACTATTTGGAGACTCAACACCTCCCTATTAAATTACACCTGATTTGAAGATTACATTAGGAAAGAAATTAAGGAATATACAGACCTTAACGGTAGCACAGTGACGTCACAGAGTATTTTATGGGATGCTGGAAAAGCAGTATTGCGTGGGAAGATTATAAGTTGGGCATCACAAAGGAAAAAAGAAAAACTTAAACACCTTAACGACTTGACAAGTAAATTAGACTCACTGGAACGGAAGCATGTAGAGACTAACGACCCCACCTTATTGGAACAAATAACCGTAGTAAAATCAGAACTAAATAAGAAACTGAACGACCAGGAGGAACTTACACTTAAGTATATCAAACAAACCCACTATGAAAATGGACCCCGTGCTAAAAAACTCTTAGCCTGGAGACTTAAAAAACAACAGTCTGGAAGATCCATATATAAAGTAAAGGACCCGGTCACCAACCAGATGTGTTATAAGCCAGAAGCAATACATAAGTCTTTTGAATCATACTACAGGAATTTATACACTCAACCCGAATTAGCAGAAGCAGTAACAGTCAATCAATTTTTTGAAATCCCTAGACCTGCCATCTGTTGTCACAGAACAAAATAAGTGCTTAACTATAGAGATTACAAATGCAGAGGTCGACAAGGCAATTTCTAAACTGAAAACAAGCAAAGCAGCCGGGGGAGATGGACTACCAGCAGAATGGTATAAGACTTTTAGGGACTCTGTGACCCCACTGCTATTTATTAAATTGTTTTAACTATGTCTTAAAAGGTGGCGAGACCCCACCATCTTGGAAACAGGCCATATTATCTGTAATACTGAAACCAGGGAAAGATAGGACAGATTGCAGCTCATACAGACCTATCTCAGTTTTAAACACTGATTATAAAATTTTCACTTCAATTATTGTCAACACACTTGAAAATATTATCACTAACCTAATTGACACGGACCAGACAGGTTTTGTTAAAAATAGACAAACACAAGACAATGTTAGGCGAGCTATACATCTGTTACATATAATGAGCAAAGGAAACACAATGTCCTTAGCAATTAGCTTTGACACAGAAAAAGCTTTTGACTCTGTTCTATGGGAATTTTTATACCTGGTCCTGCAACGTTTTGGCTTTAACAATACAGTTATAAAATGTTTAAAATTCACCTGTGGCCCGGATCAGAATAAATGGCAGTCTTTCAGGTACAATCCGTTTGGAGAGGGGTTGCTGACAGGGCTGCCCACTGAGCCCCATCTTGTTTGCTCTATTTATAGAGCTACTTGTTCAAAAGATTAGGGAAGACCCAGAAATCATGGGAAATAGTATTCCCATGACAAGGGGAAAGAATATAAGACATGTTTATATGCAGATGACATCCTGGTGACTTTATCCGACCCGGATACCAGTCTCCCTAAATGAATGCCCTCCTTCGACCAATGTGGTTCATATTCGGGATACAAATTGAACATAGAGAAAACTCAAACTCTTACTTTTAATTACATACCTCAAGAAAACATACGTAAGTCCTTTAAATTTAAATGGAAAACCAGAATTTTCAAATACCTAGGTCTTCATATTCCCAAGACCCCCAAAGATTTATATAGTGTAAACTACGGTAGCATCACAACCAAAATTAAAAATGATCTGGATAGTTGGACCCCCCTAGTACTTGATTTTTACAACCGAATAGATACTTAAAAAATGGTTATTTTACCACAATTGTTATTTCTACTCCAATCGCTACCTGTAGAAATACCCAATAAGAAATTCAGTGAATGGAATCGGATCATTTCTAGATTCATATGGCAGAACAAGAAACCAAGGGTACGCTACAAAACATTACACTTAACAGGATGTCACTCCCATGCTTGGAGGACTACTATAAAGCAGCACAACTGCAGTATATAGTCTACTGGTGCAGGGCGGGTTACGATGCAAAATGGAAGGAGCTAGAATTTGACCAACTAGATATCCCACTTCAATCTCTGCTGGGTGACAAAGCTTTCAAGACTATATACTCTAATAACCTATGTGATGTTATAAAAACTCCCCTAAATATTTGGTACAAAGAGATGAGCAAAGCGCACCTGGAAAAAAAATCTCGGTTATTAAGATGGGTCGAACATGATAGAGTATTCTTGTGTTATTCTTTATCTTGGTTTATATTGTATGATCACTAGTAGCACGTGTAAACTGTTAGAATCCTAGGCTAACATATACGCATCGTATTTCACTTTGTTTTATGGCCTGCCACTGATGTGCTCGTCCTCTCCCTGTACAGGATATTAGCTGTGAAATCGGTCAACTATTGTATAGTCGTTGGTTTGTCTCTCTCTGTTCTCCTCCCTGTTCTTTCCTTATCTTATCCCCTCCCAGTCCTGTGTATAAGAGACCTTCTTCCTCCTTCCCACCTTGCACTCGCACTCCCATTTTACTGTGTTTTGTGCCTCGGAGCTCCGATCCCTTTTTTTATTGTTTGTTCATTAAATTACTTATTATCCCAGTATTCCTGCATCGGCATCTTCGCTCTTTTCCACAACAATTTGGCGTCACGAACAGGATTGCTGGAGACCTGTCAGTGGAACTCTGGGACGTTGAGGGCCCGGGACCAGGAACGGAGGAAACTCCTCGTTCCCCCTCTACCTCGAACCAAGCATTCGGAGATGAGAGGATCGGCGTCTAAGAGTGGATCTGATCGGCTTCACGTCTATCCAAGCGAACCTGGAAAGGAAGTGCTGATTCAGAGATCGGGTGAGAAGTAATTGTTCTTGTCTCAGACATATCAGTGACCAGTGGGTTGTTTTCCTTGTCGTCTACGAACGGTCCCGGGGCAGGACGGAGCGCATACGTTAACCGTGCCTGTCAGGTCGGTGTTGATTCTGAATCAACACTGAAATTCCCGCTCCACAAGTGAGCCGGAAGCTTCTGGTAGGTAAACTACCAGAGGGGTGAGTTTTTTCTCCACCTTTTTGCTCCAGAGTAAGAAAAAGGGGTGCACGGGGACGCCTGTGTATTTTCTGACTTGGAATTTTGTGAAAACTTAGTGAAAAGTCAGAGTAATAAGTCTAGCTAGACAGTGCTGGGGAAGAACCAGAGCAAAGTGGCTGCTGCTGTTCCCCAGGGGGGACCAATTGTGGACGACATGAGGAAAAAATATGGTCCAGATTGTCTTGACATGTTGGGAATTTGGGTTGAAAAGTATGATTTCCCAGCAGGGGGATCACTGAGTTTGGAGGAATTGAGAAACCTCCGGGATAAATTGAAGATAGCAGAGGGAAAGGTTACAAAAAAGAAAAAAACAAACAAATATGCAATTCAGATCATCAAAGATCATGAAAGGTGTTTTTCATTTTGGAAAACTGAAGCAGAAGTCAGGGACAGGAAACAAGTAAAGAAAACAAAAACAAACGTGTGAACAGCACTGGGCGCTGGAGCACAGGGGTGACAGAGATAACGGCAGAGGGTGCACACACTCACACACACTCCCCAGAGGAGGGAGAAAAGGAGCCGCTCACACACGAGCATTCAAATGTACCAAATCGTCTGTATCCTTCTCTTACAGGCCCGAGGGACCCTCTCCTGGACATGCCTGTCTTCCCTCCTCCCGCCTGCCCTCATCCAACGCTACCACCGTACAACCCTGCGCACTCCAGCACCAACGCCGCAGCGTCGCCACGTTCATCAGGACTGCCGTCAACCAAACGGCCAGCCTCATCACTGCTTTCAGACAAGGGCTGCTCCCCCAGATCGCCAAAGCAGTTAACACAAGCTGCTGCGTGGGGATTGAAGATGCCCGGCTGACAGAGGTCCGGCGTCATGCAGTGCACGCTGAGAGGCTTCTGCAGGAGGCCAGCGATGCAGAGGACAAGAAGATAAAGCGTGCCTCCCTCACCATGATGAAGCACCTCAGTGACACGGCGAGACGGCCCTACAGGAACAACGACAACCGATGAAGTGCGACTAGCGGAGACAGAGGCGAAAAGGGGGCGTGCCACATCTGCGGCCGAATGGGTCACTGGGCCAGAGAATGCCCTGACAAAGGAAGAACCATGCCCACCGCAGCCAAGAGAGTGATCGCGAGGACCGGAAAAGAGGATCCAGAGGGGACCAGGACGTGTTTATGTAGCATAATTGTGGCAAAGCACTGTTCCTGCTTTTGTTGTGGTTTGTGGCGTGTGTGAGAGTGATCAGTGAGCAGGGTGCAGTTACCCACTTCTACCAGTGGAGGTCGTGTTCGCCCCGGGGAATAACGCTAGAGAGGTCTCAAGTGGCTCATGAGACCTATGTGGAGCGAACCGTCGTAGCGGACGTTAACGTGTGTGTTATCTGTTGTGCTTCCACAGGTGAGAAGGGGAAATGGTTGAAAATAAGAGCAAATGTATGTGTGGCTGTTTTGTAATTGAAGTCTGAGATCGAGGGTATGTGAGTTAAATTTACGTTTTGAATGTATCGTCTCTGAGTGATGTGGGAAATGTGGGAAACGACATGATTAATAAGTTCAAGTCGAAGTCGGGTATGGATCTGTGTTTTGAAATGTAAAAAGTAGATAACGCTCGAGAGGAAGTCTCTCAAGTGGCTCATGAGACCTATGCGGAGCGAACCGTAGTAGCGGACGTTAACATGTGTGTTGTCTGTTGTGCTTCCACAGAAAACCAAAATAAAAGCTTCTAAAGAAACAAAGAAAAACAAAAATAAATGTGTCTTCGCAACATTACCATGCTACATTTACGTTTGACTATCTGCTTTAATATAAAACCACAACAAATGTGTTTTATAATTGTCTTTATATAATCTACAAACGTATTTGTATGATCCAGGGAAAATTCCATGTTTGTTTGCGAAACTCATTGGAAGAATGAAGAAAATCTGTTCGATTGTTATTGTCATGAACATGAATCACAAAACATATATATATATATTTTTTTTCCATGTGTCACTTTAACAGAGACAACACCATCTGTAATTACTATGTCTGGTTGCATTTCCCTGGCAGGCAAAGATAGATGGAAGAGACATCCTTCTGGGTAGAAGATGGGACTGGCTTGTCTGTGGATGGTGGAGGCTCGCTGGGCTCATCAATCCGTCCATCCATTCACCTTGTTCGTCTCATCCTGACTGCAGCACGCCACTGTGGAGGCTTGACATAACACACATTAGATTAATAACAGAAAAGCAAAATGTGACTTATGGTGTATTATTTAGTGTGCTTCAGTTGTAATTCTCATAATAATGACTGTTTTGCTGGCTTCACACAATATATATAATTGGCCTGTCTTAGTTAAAAGCCCACTCACCACGACAAGGTGAAGGCCAAGAGTGGGAACACAAACACAGACCAGAAACGAACAGGACAAATCCAGACAAGACTACAAAAAACACAAACACAAATATCAATCACTTTGACCACTATCTTTTTTCACAAAAACTTTTATTTCTTTACAAATTGAACCTTAGATTGTGTCACAACAAACTAAATAAACCCTTGAAACAGCCAACAAAACATGAAACAACAACACTTCATCAATATTATAATGAGTATCCTCATTGTATGTCCTTGTATGGTTCAATGCTGACACAATAAAATAAAAACGAAAAATAAAGACAATGTCTCTTTTTTGGCACGACTGATTGTAGTAGACTATAGCTCTTATACTTAGCCTGACAGTTTGTGCAATGAATTATATTATATCCTAAAACAAGACTAAATAGCCCATAGTTTAAAAATATGTTCAATAGTAAGTGTTCAGTGGGTCAGATGTCAAATGTGATCTATTTAAAATGTAGAATAGATGAGCTAAATAACACATATATAATACACATTGATGGGAATTGAACCATCGCCTCAGTCTTGCAAGTCCAAGATTGTCATAATGTACCACAAACCTAAATCACACTCCCTTTTTTCATCTAAGCTGTTTGAGTAGCGTTAGCACACCGTGATTCCTCATCAACTACAGGCCTACACTTCAAATAATTATGAGAAAAATCCAACGTAAAGAGAGCACTTCCATTAGGAAATAGTCAACATGAAATTTCGTCTTCTACTGACACCTGCTGGTCAAATTGAATAGTTGCAAATATTGTGAACAAGTTGTCATCTAATTCTAATCCTAAACAATATGGCCATTCCAAGTCAAGTATTAAGACAATTAATCAGGTTTGTACTGCTTGATTGAACACATTCATCCCGTTCCAGTGCACTAAAACCCACTTCCCTTCAGGACCGTGTCAGCGAAGCCAAAACTTCCTCGAGTGACGCTGTTTCCCAGCATGCAATGCGAGCTAGCGATTCACAATACTATTTCATCACAAACATGGATGTAAAAAATAAAAAGGGAAAAGGGGAAAAATGAAACTTCAGGAACACCAACCATTGCAATACAAGCAGAACTGGGCCGAAGTTTTATATTATGTACACCATAATACAGCCTTCTGGTGGACAAGCCATACTATTTAATCCGTGTCCTCCTATGGCACTTCCGTAGGTGGAAGCTCATCGTAGAGGTCACGTGCTGGTTGCGCGTCACTCCAGCGATCACCTCGGGGAAGGTCTGAGACAAGGTCGTTGCCCTTGCAGGTCATCTGATTCAGGTGAATATATGGAAAACATGGGTCAATGTGGTCAGTCTTAACAAGAGAAGCTTACTGGCGGAAATAATGTACTACAAGTGAATGTCACACTTTCTTTTTGTTTTGTATGTGGTCAGTCTTAACAAGAGAAGCTTACTGGCGAAAATAATGTACTACAAGTGGATGTCACACTTTCTTTTTGTTTTGTATGAGCATTTAAAAACAACAACAACATAATAATATGGATTTTGACCATGTATGTTTTGGAGTTCATTGAAAGAGGTTTATTTATATACATATATATATATATATATATATATATATATATATATATATATATATATGTATATATATATATATGTATATATATATATATATATATATGTATATATATAAATATGTATATACATATACATATATATACATATACATATACATATATATACATATATATATACATACATATACATATATATATATATATACATACACACACATATATATATATATATATATATATATACATATATATGTGCGTGTGTGTGTGTAACTTTAACTAACTTATCTATTTCTATCCATCTATCAAACGTACTATCTAGGGATCTATCTGGGGGGGGGGGGTTCAAATGAGCCGTCGATTGTATGTGTGGGAGTCCCTCGGGTTCAGCCCAGCTGATTTAGTGTTCGGTGAGAGGACCCTCACGTCTGTTAAGGGGTAAGTGGCTTTCCAATGTTAAATGAGTCGAGAATAATGTGTTAGATTACGTCATTTTTTTTTTCGTGAATGCTTGCATCGTGCTTGTGAAACTGCTCACAAAACTCTTGTCGCCAGCCAGTCTAAAATGAAGCAGCAGTTTGACAAGAAAGCTGTGGCTCGAGTTTTTGAGACAGGCGACCGAGTGTTGGTATTGTTGCCGTTACCCGGTTCCCGTTTGCAGGCTGGTTTTTCTGGTCCGTATGTCGTGGAGCGCAAACTTTCCGATACAGATTATGTAGTGCACACTCCTGATAGAAAACGATCGTCCTGCGTCTGCCACGTCAAAATGTTGAAAAGTTCCGCCCGGTTCACACTGGACGTGGAAGCGCCGCGAAGCGCCGCGAAGCGCCGAGCGCTTCCATTCAGCGCCCATGTTAATCAATGAGTGTGTTTACATGCAGAGCTTAATCGGACTAAGCAATAATTCTGTTTTCTCGTCCAATCGGAGTTCTCAGCTTGGTCCCCGTATCCATGCAGCTGAGAAATTCAAATTATTGACGGGAACGTGTCCTCCTCACAACACTAGGGGGTGGAGTGAGTCTTTTCAGCCGGTCAGCTGCTTTCGGTTGACATATTAAATCTATTATGATATGGAACGATAGTTCATAATGTACGTGTTACTTGCTTTGCAGATAAGGTGTACCCTATTTCTTGTGCTCCTGGTTATTTTAAAAGGCAGACAAGAACGTTGTTTGCTGTTGGAGGGCTACAACAACACTTCGATGCTACGCTTTGTGCCGTCGCTACGGACCCCAAACTCTCGTTCTTGTTGGATTCGGGTGTGTGTCTGTATTCGATTATCATGATGTTGTTTTTTTTAAATGCTCATACAAAACAAAAATAAAGTGTGACATTCACTTGTAGTACATTATTTTTGCCAGCAAGCTTCTCTTGTTACAACTGACCATCGACCCATATTTTCCATATACTCAACTGAATCAGATACCCTGCAGATCCCCTGCAAGGGCCCCGAGGTGATCGGTGGAGTGACGTGCAACCAGCACGTGACCTCTACGATGAGCTTCCACCCACGGAAGTGCCATAGGAGGACACGGCTTAAATAGTATGGCTTGTCCACCAGAAGGCTGTATTATAGTGTACATAATATAAAACTTCGGCCCAGTTCTGCTTGTATTGCAATGGTTGGTGTTCCTGAAGTTTCATTTTTCGTCCCTTTTTATTTTTTACATCCATGTTTGTGATGAAATAGTATTGTGAAATCGCTAGCTCGCATTGCATGCTGGGAAACAGCGTCACTCAAGGAAGTTTTGGCTTCGCTGACACGGTCCTGAAGGGAAGTGGGTTTTAGTGCACTGGAACGGGATGAATGTGTTCAATCAAGCAGTACAAACCTGATTAATTGTCTTAATACTTGACTTGGAATGGCCATATTGTTTAGGATTAGAATTAGATGACAACTTGTTCACAATATTTGCAACTATTCAATTTGACCAGCAGGTGTCAGTAGAAGACGAAATTTCATGTTGACTATTTCCTAATGGAAGTGCTCTCTTTACGTTGGATTTTTCTCATCATTATTTGAAGTGTAGGCCTGTATCTGCACACAATTTGGAATTCGTCCCAGCGCCCTGAGCTGTAAATTTGGACGGTGTAAAATGAAAATGGCCATCTGCAGCAGAATGAAAGTGAGATTGCATTGTCCAGGTAGGAGGACAGCAGTCAGTCATGTTTCACCTCCAGTCAACACGCAGTGGTTCACATGAAGGTCCAAGAGGCCTACAGACCTACACTGAGTCTGGACGTGGCAGTACAGTTGGATCATTGTCTTTGTTGTGTTGTTTGGTCATTGTGATCCAATGTAATGTGAGAGAAGGACGAGTGCAGTTATATTGGAGTGAGTTATTTAGAGTGTAATAGAAGTTATAATGCAGAGTCTGTTTTTATGAAATGTTCTATCACCTGGCATCCATCCATCCATCCATCCATCCATCCATCTTCTACTGCCGTATCCGGAGTCAGGTCTCGGGGGCAGCAGCCTCAGCAGAGACCCCCAGACTTCCCTGGACCCAGTCACCTCCTCCAGTTCCACCAGTGGGACCCCAAGGCTTCCCAGTCCAGCCCAGAGACCGGGTCAGCACCACTCTGACTCCCCGAGTCCCTGCTGCTCAGGTGAGGCTTCAAAGATCTGGCTGCACCTGATTGGACGGTCGTGGAGGATCTCCTTGGTCTTCTTGGTCTTCTTGGTCTCCAGCTGTTTGACCTCATGCTCTCTGTTGACCTCCTCACTCAGTCCCTCAGTGATGTAGAGCTCAGTGTAGATGCTGTTGAGGAGAGTTTGACTTCCTGCTTCTTCACCTTCAGTCACACGTTCACATCTCCTCTCCAGACTGATCTTCTGCTGCTGTAGAAGCTCCTGCAGACCACCAACCTCTGGAGCTGAGAGAAGGTTGGAGAAGAAAACATCAGTGTGACAGTGTGAGCATCATTTTCTGTCCACGACTTGAAGCTGAAAGCATCCAAACTCCATTTTTCAGCTGATGTGGTGAAGCTGCTGTTGTCTGACTGTTTGCTCTAAATGTCCTCCAGTGGATCTTCTGACTGGAGGTCCTGACCACGGTTATAATAGTTAACGAAAACGAACAAAATAACGAAAACTTCAATTGAAAAAAACAATTGTCACGTTCCCAGGGTTTAGGATTTTGGTACCTGCCTCGTTGGGCTTCGAAGCGAGCAGAGCTGAGACCATAAGGGTGACGTAGCAACGTTCAGGACACTGATTGGCCAAAGGCCGTCTTTCACGAAAGACCAAAACCGCCATTTTTAAATGCCTCGCGTGTGGATTTTTACATTAACACGTATTAAGAACTGAAAAGCTTATGAAACTGTACCATGGGTGAACAAAGAACTACAGACGTTTCTGTTTTCTGTGGCCAAAGAAAAAGCACAATGCAGACAGTTGTGCAGAAAGTTTAGTGTTAGCTAAAATATCGGGCACACAGACGTACTTATGTATACATTTCTTTCCATTGTAACAGGTGCTACAAGATCTGCAATCCATTACCTAGAATTGGTTTTCCTTAAACTGATGTACAGGATTACTAATCTGACTTTGATGGGCAAATTTGACAACAGAATACAATTATGAAGCACTAAAACACAGGACCACAAAACAATTAAATGCATGATGAAATAATGATATGCTTTGTTAAATGAAATAAAATGGCATTTTCAACTAAGCAATAAAATAGTCGGTGGTGCAGTGGTTAGCGCTGCCGCCTCACAGCAAGAAGGTCGTGGGTTCGATTCCGGGGCCTGGACCTGGGACCTTTCTGTGTGGAGTTTGCATGTTTTCCCTGTGTCTGCATGGGTTCTCTCCGGGTTCTCCGGCTTCCTCCCACACTCCAAAAACATGCATGTGAGGTCAATTGAACGTTCTAAATTGTCCGTAGGTGTGCATGTGAGTGTGAATGGTTGTTTGTCTCTATGTGGCCCTGCGATGAACTGGCGACTTGTCCAGGGTGTCACCCTGCCTTCGCCCTAAGACAGCTGGGATAGGCTCCAGCAGACCCCCGTGACCCTGAATAGGAATAAGCGGGTATAGAAGATGAATGAATGAAATCTTTATTGAATGAATGACACATTTTATTTCACTCGTGGTTTATGTAATTATTATTTTTTGCTCCATAGCTTTCATGATTCAGCATTACATGTTAAGCGTGATGAATTGCATGAAAAGAGAGAGCACTCGCTGATAAATTAACATGGTGTGCTGTTTAATTCCATGAGGACGACAAAATATTTGCAAATTTGTGTTAGCTACACACATCGACAGGTGCAAGAGAAAGGGAGGAACTTTCAGGGAGGAACTTTCAAGATCGTTGAGTTTTTATTTTTAATTTTTTTTAGTTCTGATGAAATAAATAGACCAATCATTTCATTACTTTGTCTGCTTTCCAAAGAGAGTTGCTTCAAAGAATTATCATTTATTATTCAGTGGCACATTGCTCACTTGTTTAATTCACAAATAATAGTATATTATTATAATAATACTATTTTATTAATATAATACTACTACTACTACTACTACTACTACTACTACTACTAATAATAATAATAATAATAATAATCATCATCATCATCATCATCATCATCTCATCATCATCATCATCATCATCATCATCATCATCATCATCATCATTATTATTTCTAAAATTTCCAAACAACAATCGTCAGTTGTTCCGTAAAAAATACATTGATTTCCATGTTGAATTTTGTACGGTTCGTGAGCGCGCACGTCTGTCAGTGACGGTCTCCACACTGACACAACTGCGCATGCTGTATTATCCCATCAATGCGGAAGTCAAAAAGTTTTTGGGAGCCATGCGCTGGGTGAGCAACTTCATTGAAAGGAATGGGACGCCGTCTTGGACTCTGGGGGCTTGCCGCACTGTCACGCAGGTTGTGACGTAGCGGGCCGGCGACGCCGACAGGTATGACGTGAATGATTGACAACTACCATTCGTTCCTGTTAGCGAGAGGATTAAAAACAAACAGACACCATTATGGCATCAAAAAGGAGTTATCCCAGCGGTGCGGAAAAACGGAAGGAAAAGAAAACTGATCAAGAAAAACTTGCAAAGGGGAAAGGTAAGTTATTTGTTTGTGATGTGGGCTGGAGAGGTGGAGGTGAAACGCTGTTGTCCCCCCCCCCCCATGTTTGTTTATTTGTCCTGTTAGCCAGCTAGCTAGCGTCGGATAAATGTTAGCTGGCTGGCTAATATTTGTTCGTCATGAATCAGCGTTTTTGTTTGTTTTATGAAAGTTGACCATATCCTGCCATGTTGGCCTATCCTGCCATGGGAATGACTGATTGACTCCACACCCGTTTATTCACATTCTAACAGGGAGGGCGGGAGGGAGGGCATGTTGGAGTTGTTGTTGTAGTCAGTCCCCTGTTATTGTTCAGTGGAAGTTGTCTCTCACATATTTGACTCTTCATGTTATTTTAGCCTTAACTTAGGATGAATTTACTAAGCTTAGTTTGTATTTTGTAGGCCCTTAATTAGAAATGTGGTACTGTTTTAGAATTCAAAGAAATATTTTATGGAAATACTTTATTTGGCATGGTGTTGACTATTTTACACTGTTGTGGCAGTGGGTCATTTATCTTAGTTTTATTACTTTAACTAGTACAGGGTGTAAAGTAATGCCAAAAACTCTTAAAAATGACAGTTTTGTAATTGGGTAAAAGCTTTAAAGGGACACTGCAACCATAATGTTTAATTTAAAAACAAATGAATTTTTAATTTTCCTATATTACTGCAACATCACTGTAATAATAAAATAGGAAAATGCGCTTCTGATCTGTTTTGCTTGATGATCTAATGAGCTTTGTCTCTGCAGGAGCAATTCTAAAATATGTTGGCGCTCCAGACATTGAGCCAGAGGGATCTCCCGAACATCCTGACCAGGAAGCTCCAGGACCAACACGTTCCTCAGAACCTCCTTCTGTCCAGGTGAATAATGTGTATTATTCTTAGTAGCTAAGCTGATAAGTGTGGGACGAAACTAAGGCAATTAAGCATTATTTTGATTGTTGGTTTGCTTTTTAGTGTTGCACTTGTTGGTTTGTTGGATTTTCTTATTTAAAGTAAGCATTTTTTTTTTTAATGAATACTCAATCTGTTGTATTTATTGACATATAGAGGATTCTTTTCCTAGTATTATAGTGTTTGTTTGTTTTTAAATCAGTTTAACTTGCCTGAGTTGCTCAACTGAAGATGTTTAATTTTACCTGTAGCCTGTTTTGCTCACGAGGTGTAATAGATTGTGGAATCTTAGTAGACCTTAGTAGACGCACGCTGCTGAGAGTGGCAGCGATCAGCTCCGATGACCATGGTGCTTGTAAATAAGGCAAATGCGCCATCTAGTGGGATGCAGCATGTTTATTCGTGTTGGAGCAATGACAAGTACGACTAACAAAACAAAAGATGCACAGGGTAAAAAAAAAATAATCATAAAGTCAAGCCCAACAAAGATAACAGATGGGCATAGCTGTAACATTACATAGTAATGATTACTAGTACTACCAAAATTTCTCTATTTTACTTTTCAACTCGAACTTGAACTATTCATCCCCTTTTTTCAGCAGCCATTAAGACAAAAGGATGACACTTATGCATTGCATCAAACTGTGATGCACAAACTAAATTAAATTAAATCAAAACAATAAATAAAGTGTGCATTAAACAGGGGGCAGTGCAATACAGTACAGGACTCAACTGATATAGTGCAGTTAGGCAGTATAGCCTATAACAGCTGTTCAGCATCCATAGTAATCCACAGTCAGTGCCATAATCATCCAGTCAGTGTCATATTCATCCATCGTCAGTATAATATATATGATATCGCGCAGACCCTCGTCCTCCACCACATTAATTGGCCTGCAAGCCGTAGCCACACCCATTTAGCCCCCGCTGTTGAAAGTTGGCGTGTGGTGGACGCGGCCAGTGGTCTCCGTGCCACACCATCCAACGTGGTTTGCTTTACCTCAGAAGGGGGCGGAGGGCTCTCCGCGTCAGCTGTATGCTTCGCAGACAAGTGAAACGTAAGACTGCTCGTACTCCGGTGGAAACTAAATACAGCTTTACAGTAAATGCATATCACTTTTGTCCTGTCAAGACTGCCATCTGGCAGGGTTTTGAAGTGGAACTTTCCATTTACAATTGACGCCTTATCCATGTTAGTCCTTCCTAGTGCTCATCTACGCTCAGTGTCTTTTTCTTTTTTTTGTTGTGCTTACAAGCCGGCTGCAAGCGTGTGACTGTGTGCTGTGAGTCAATTAATTTCCCGTTTCCACAATCTACGGAGCGGCCAAAGGTTCAAAAAGCACCGTGTGCGTTAATCGCGATGAAAAAATTTGAATTATTGCCTTCGGCGCGAAACAACCAGCAAACGCGAATAAGAATGTTGACATTTGGAGAGAGGATGAGACCGGGGCGATGCTTTCTCTTCTAAAAGAGATGGACATATTAAAATAACGCACAACAGAGACCTTTTTTAAAAGGGTAGCGCAGCAAATGCAGGGCTCCGGCTTTGCGCAGCCCTGAACAAATACGTATTCCTTCGTATTTATATTTCTACCTTTTCGTTCACATTTTTTATAAGTTAGAAGAATTTTAACTTTGTAAATAAAAGCACAGCAAAGAGATGTTTTTCTGATTTGTTTTTATTTCGATAATTTCGCTGTTATTCTGCTGGAAACGGCACAAGCTTCCTCCACGGTCGGCACTTTAATGAGCGTGTGTATAACTGAAGACACCGTTCCTTTGCAAAACCTGTACACAAACTCTCCCACCAGTCTGCGCAGAACCCGCATCCAACAAGAACGAGAGTTTCGGGTCCGTGCCGACGGCACAAAGCGTAGCATCGAAGACATTGTGTTGTTGTAGCCCTCCAACAGTAAACAATGTTCTTGTCTCATGGTTATCTTTTAAGATAACCATGAGCACAAGAAATAGGGTACAGCTTATCTGCAAAGTAAGTAACACGTACATTATGAACTATCATTCTATATCATAATGATGTAATATGTCAACCGAAAGCAGCTGACCAGCTGAAAAGGCTCACTCCACCCCCTACTGTTGGGAGGAGGACACGTTCCCGTCAGTAATTCAAATTTCTCAGCTGCATGTATAGGGGGACAAGGTGAGAACTCCGTTTGGACGAGAAAACCAAATTATTGCTTAGTCCGATTAAGCTCTGCATGTAAACGCACTGATTACACCTGCGCCAGAGTGCAGAGTGAAAGCAGCTCTTTTAAAAACAAGCGCAGGCTGGAGTCAGCACTCTGTCCTCTGGCGTGTCCACGCTGAGAACTCTGTCCTTCGCAGTTCTTAGCATTTCGGCTAGCAATCCCAGAGCGGGCTGGGCCATAAGCACAGCCGGAGGAGGAACCCTGGCGGGTGCCCGTTCATCGGGAGGTGGCGCTGTGTGTGCGTGATCGTTGTGCATTCACCGCTTGGCTGTTAAAGCCGGAGCCCCCCCCCCCCCAGTTGAACACCGGTGCGCCGAGACGGGTACTGGAAGGACGCTGGTCTCAACCCCCTGCCTGGGTGCAGTCGCTCCGTCTTCCTCTGTTTTCGCCATTCTCCTCTGTTACTGTTGCGGCGGCGATGTCCTCGCAATCAATTGCCGCACCAGTCTAGCCGGGTAACAGCGGTGTCACCACCACAACGCGGACACTTTTCCTTTGATTTTGGTTTATTTGGTTTAGACAATTCAGTTTGTCTGTTTCTTTTGTTAGCGTAACCACTTTCTTTGGTTGGTTTTCTTTTCTTTGTTTTGTTGTGAAATTTTGGTGAAACTTTGGGTTTTCTATTGAGTAGCGATTTTGTTATAGTTTGATTTCCTTTTTTAGTTCATTAATATCTTGTTCCATAGTGATCGTTACCTTTTTGTTTTGGGTTTTGGTCCTGTGTGTGTGTGTGTGTGTGTGTGTGTGTGTGTGTGTGTGTGTGTGTGTGTGTGTGCGCGCGAAGAATAAATAAAAGTTTTCCTTTCGTTCTAACTGTTTAACGCTTGCCTGGGTGTCTCAAGGTATTAGTATGTTAATTTTGTTCTCTTTTCTTTAGGACAGGAGTTGGCGTAGCGTGAATTTTGGTTTGTAGTGATTCCCTTAGCTTTGTTTATTCCCTTTTTTGAGTTTTCTTTGGTTTCTTTGGCCCTGTTCCCCTTATTTTCTTATGTTGAACAGTCTTTTTGGTATGGTACTTATTTCCTTGACACTCAGGCAGCTAAACCTGGTCTATTTTAAATTGTTGTCAAATAAAGCTGTTTCATTGGAAGTCCGTCTCGTCCTCTTAAATTTCAAAGCGTAACGAACCTGTGTAGCCCGAGGAATTTTATTATAGTTTATTTCCTGGGGTGCAACTCCCCAGGTGACGTTGTCAGTTAACCCCCACCCCCCACCCCCCCCAATTTTCCTTTATACCCACCATCTGAATTGTCTCCACCTCCGCCAGACCCTCCCCCTCGCCACATCTAGTCTTTTTTTGATAGGCTGCCCTCGCTATTAACCTCCCCCTCATCACAGCTTTAATTGTGTCCCACAGTATGGTAGTGTCTACTGGACTATCTATGTTCTCCTCCATAGAGCATTTAATCTCTTTCTTAACCTCCTCCAGTGTTTTTGGATTATTTAGCATACCCACATTTAATCTCCAAAGTGTGTTTTTCTTCTTCTTATTTAGACAAATAATAAGGTAATTAATACTGTGTCAGTACAAGTCAGTCGTTCCTATTTTACATTCCTCTATTCTGTATCTGTCTGTAATGTTAATAAAAAAAATAGTCCTCTGTAACGGGTGGAGGTCCCTCCAAACATCAAACATCCCGAGTTCGGCTAGAGAGACGTTGACAAGTTTCGACAGGTGGGTCTGACTTCTGTTGCCATTAGTTGTGTCGAGTTTAGCTTTTAAATCATGTTGATTTAGCTCTTGTTGAGAGAGATGTGTTTCCTGTAGATCAGGCATGGCCAAACTACGGCGTGTCTCTGTCTGGCCCGCGTGAAGGCAGTCAAAAATCTAACCTAACTTAGAAATGACACTTGAACCTGCAATGAGTATTTTAGTCGTTCTAAATGAGTCCAACGTTAGAAAAAAAGGAGCGACCCGGACTTCCCACAGTCTCTTTTCTATTAACATGGGAATTCAATTTTAATAATTTGTCAACTAAAAACACCGGTCATACTAGAACATCCCTACCAGCTTTCTTCCCTGTATTCTCTGAATTTAATCAAAGAATCTTTGAAACTCTTGTAGCTTTTCTCTGGCTCGTGTCGCTGCTGATGCGTAGCCCCTCCAGGATCCCTCCTTGCACTGCCACTCCGTCGTAGTGCGGGGCACCGAGTGCCGCAGGCCCCTCCGCACCCGTCGCCACCGCCGTCTTCTCCGCCAGGCCGCGTCTCGCCAATTCCTCCTTTACCTCCTCTGCGCTGTTGTAGGTTCGAGTTCCCGTATCCCAGTGGGTCCTCATCTTGGTGAATGGCGTCTGGAAGCGGATGCCCTTCTCCTTCAGGATTCTTTTAGCAGTGTTGTACTCCTTTCTCTTTTGGACCATCTCTGTCGCGTAATCGTGATGGAATGACGGTACTTTATTCCCCAGTTCTATTTTCTTTGTCCATAGCTCTCTCAGGACCCTCTCTTTGGTAGTAAATTCTCGGCCTGGACTCCAGGTCAGTTAACTTGTCCTGAAGAGCTTTTTGTTCTCTCAGTGATATGACCAGAGCGTCATTAGCTTCCTGTGCCCAACGTTCTAGCTTTTCAATCCGCGACTCAGCCTCGTTGATCTTGCTGGTTTGGAGCTCCTGTTCGGTGATGACTTTCGCAAGTTGTTGATTTATTTCGTCTTTGAAGTCGTCCAAGTCTTTTTCCACGTCGTTCCTCAGTGTTTCTCCAAACGTGCGAAGGACTTCTTTTGATTCCATTTTTAAATCCCGTATCTCCTTGCTAATAATTTCTATGTCCGAGCCGTTTTTCGCGTCGTTAGTCACGAGGAGTTCGTTTCGCCATCTCTCTCTGTTTCAGAGGAAGCTGGTAGTTCCGCCATATTGTCTGTTACCGTGTTTCTGTTTTGGTTGAATCGAGTTTTCCTTCCCATTCCAACGTTCCCCTGATCACTTTGTAGTTAATATGATATCTGACAATAGTTATTCAAGTTTTCGGGGAGTTTTTACCCTGGATGGTCGAGAGCCCTGGTGTCGCGCAGTCTACTGCTTTATGGCCAAACCAGAAGTCCCTTCCCTCTAGCCTTTTCAAGGGGGAGGTGGCTAGTCTCGGCTCTTGTGGGACAAGAAGCAGAAGGCGTGTCCGATCGGGGGGGAAGATGAGATGACATTTTTGTGGGTCAACACAAACTCATCTGCGAGGACAGCAGCCTTGGACAATGACGACACTTTCTGTTCATTCAAGAACATTACCACCTTCTCTGGCAAAGAGTCTTTAAAATCTTCTAAAAGAACGAGCTCACGGAGTGACTCAAAGTCATTTTTGACATCATTAGCTGCACACCATTTATCAAAGAGGTTGCTTTTCTCCCATGCAAACTCGACAAAGCTTTGACCTCTAGATTTTCTATGGTTCCTAAATTTTTGCCGGTAGGGCTCAGGAACAAGCTCATAAGCAGGAAAAATTGCTTCCTTTCCAACATCATATTGCAGGCTGTCTTCTAAGAAAAGAGCAGACACCAACTCCTGTGCTTTTCCCACCCGCTTGCATTGGAGAAGGACAGGCCACATGTCTCTTGGCCAGTTGAGTGGCGAAGCTATTCGCTCCAAGGCACTGAAGTATGAATCAACTTCTGCCTCACGAAATGCTGGCACCAGAAAAATGTTTTTACTGGGGCTGGGCAACGATTAAAAATTTTAATCGCAATTAATCGCATGATTTACCTGATCAATCACGATTATTCACGTCGTATACGCAAAAGCCAATAATGAATTTAAAAGAAGTCTTTCATACACTTTAATTTAAATGTTCTGCCATATAAACGAAAGCACCATAACATTTATCGTCCAAACACTTAACATCAGCACTTTACACAGAAACATTTTTAATGTAAATCTAAAGTTAAAAAAAATGCAAATACAAAATTAAAGCTTATTGCCAATGCCAGGGCATTACTGTTATCCTGTTCCTTATGAAAAATAAAAATAAATCTACCTCCAAAATCCTGAGCCACAATAATAACAGGCAATTTCTGAGGTAACAGCAGAAACATTTTTCTTTTATCAGGGAGCAGCATAACCAGTCTGCGTTCCCTTGCAAATGTCCCAGTTAGAAAGGGTGAGGCACAAAAACGTTCACTTTTGGGTTTTTCTTCACAGGGGACTAGAATGTAAAGTCCACATTTATACTGGAGTTCCTTTGGAGAATCTCACTCAACTCAGTGCAGTTTGTCAGTTCCTGGAACTTGACGGCCAGTTATTTTAAATGTACTGCCATATGAATTAAAGTGCCATAACATTTACTGTGCAAACACACTTTTAACATCAGCATTTTTGAACAATTAGCAGATAAGAAAAAAAAAATAGTGTAAATTTAAACTCAACTTAAACAATGTTATCAAAGCAATACAAAATTAAAGCTGTAAGCAGCGTTTGCGGGACTGAGCCCACCTGGCCACTGCCTGCCGTGACGTCCGCCACCTGGCCACGAGCCCCCGACACCCGCCGACGCTTCCCAACGCCTGGCGATTCCGCCCTGAAACCCGCCGATGCCCCCATTACTGACGCCGACGCCTGCTGATGACACATCAAGCACTGACTTGACATTACTGACTTGACATTTAGAAACATTTGATTTCTAAATGTGATTGATTACTGTATCATTTTGGAGATAATAAGCCTTAAAGTTGGCTTTTTGTTTTGTTTTGCGACAGCTCCAATATTCCATGTTTACTGTACAATAACATCAAATTGCTCCATAAGCTGTCAATGGTTGGTACAGTTGACCTCAGGACAACCTTGAATATATCTTCTCTTAATATTCTTGAATATTCTCACTTAATGTACCAGCTCCTTCCTGTAGACATGATATGTACAGTTAGTTATTCTTTGTTTGACGCAAGTGTTATATTAAGTTCCTACTATCTGTACCGGTACTTCTTGTTAATTTGAAATAAACACTAACAGCATAATGTCAAAACAAAAACCGAACAAGTCAAAGATCATAAAACAAGGAGGCTTTGTACTAAAATATGAATAAAATATAAACAGGGAGTTGTCTAATGTCGTCAAGGAAGCCAACATTACGTTACCTGTTGATCAGCATGTTGACTCAGAAAATCCTCAGGCTCCTGCTGCGACATTTCATTTGGGGCGACGGTTGTGACTTCACTGCTGGTCCCGTGAGAAACTCAAATCGGTTCTTCACGTTTGTTGCGTGGCATGGGTTAGGACATTGAGAGGCATTATAGTGTGGTTGTGTGCACCAAATCGGACTCGGCTTCTAGCTCGATAGCCGTGCATAATTTACGCAAACGCAATGCTCTGTTTACATGAACTCACGGAGTCCGACTCCTTGCACGTGCTCATCTCGACTCGATGGATTTATGAGCTTGATGACAAGTGTGTATTTTGTATTGGATTGATGTACTGCAATTCTAGTCATGTGAACAAGCAATTAGTATTCCTAGTTATATGTGGCATGACGAAATACTGTACTACCAAGTTTGTATTGCAGTATCTTCAGTTTATGGGGTAGAGGGTGCTCAAATTGGATTGATTGAAGATGTAGTTTAGGTACAATTTGCTTGTTTTTATCAATATTTAAGTTGATTGCAGTTCAAGGTGGCACAATCCTATCAGATGTTGTCATTTTGTCACGAAGAACACTGGTATTTGTTGATTATTGATTACCACCATGTTGCAGGCATTGTGGTTACAAGTTTCACTCCAATTTTGATTGTTGTCTGTATGACTAGCAATCCGTTGAGCTGTCTAGGGTTATCATTCAGATAAGGTGTCACAACTTTTAATTGCATGGGAACTTTGGGATCCATGGCAGATGGGCATTGTAAAAAAACGGATCTTGAGTCGGAAGGCTAGCTTGTCCTAATTGTGACCTTAATATGATGATTTTTTTTCCCCTGCCAGATTGAGGAGAAATTAAATGGACATCCAAACCGGGGCCAATAATGGATGAGCTGGATGATGTCACAGTATCAATTTTAAATGGTATGTCATGTGTATGATTTGTCCGCTAAGTAATTAAAATAACTGTATGCTGACACTGATTTCAAAAAGAAGTATTTTACAAATTTGAGACAAAATGTCTAAACTGAATTGCATTTACAATTAATTCTGATAACAGAAATTGGCACAAAACAAACTTGGTTTGACTTGTCAAGTTGAATTAAATTCATTAGTGAAAAAATGTATGAGTTGTTAAGTGTAAAAGGTTTGTTCATGATTGGACTGTCTTTATAGCTGCCAACATCGATGAAGTCTTGCTCCACACCCTCAGTCGTGATGATTTGAGAGACCTTTTTCCTGGACCAGAACACTTTCTCAGGAGGAAATGGATTTGGGCCCTTATTAGTGTAGATGTGATTGGTTACCTACTTTGCTCTGAAAACATCGAGCATAACACTTTTTTTTTCTTTTTTCCTAATTGGGTCTATTGTTTCTCTCTTGTTCATAATGTTTTGGATCTGGTTTCCTCTCGGCTGAGAATTCCACCGTACCAGACAAGGCTGCCCCGAATGAAGCCAGGAACTGTGTCTTCACCAGGAGGAACATCTCCAATCTGTCCTCAGACATCCACTCCTTTGGTGAAAAGCAGCCCAAAGAGGACCCTACAGCTTCCTGCTCCTCCACAATATGTTGTCTATACTAGACATGGGCAAACCCCGGCCCGCGGGCCACATCCGGCCCGCTGCGTGTCTCTGTCCGGCCCGCGTGAAGCCTTTCATAACCCCCCAACACCGCACCCCCCAACGAAACTTTGTCGGCACGTAACTTTGCCGAGTTAGTGTAGCGCGATAGCGATAGCGTGCTTCCCCCCCGTCAACGAGGTGTAGGTACAGAATTAGTCCGGGTGCAGAATCGTTCCCGGCAGAAGTGACTGCCGATACGGCAACTCCATTGGGACATACCTCTACATCGCGTTCGAACGTGATATATGGATAGATCGCGGTACGTTTATAGAGTTGCCGTATGTGACGTAATTGGCAGTCGCCTCTGTCCAGTGGGCGAATGCCAACAACGTCACATACGGCAACTCTATTAGGACAAACTACATCGGTTGATTAAGGTTATCTTTTTTTTTCTGTCAATCCCTGCCGTATTTACAGTACTTTGTATTATATTGTATACACGAAATTCTCTCACAATCTATCTATCTATCACCCGCTAAATAGCGTTTTGACCGTGATCTATCCATATATCACGTTCGACCGCGATGTAGAGGTATTTCCCAATGGAGTTGCCGTATCGGGCAGTCACTACACCCAGAACGATTCTGCACCCGGACTAATTCTGTACCTACCTACAACCCCCCCTTCCGTGGCCCGCCGACTCGATGCAGGTCTGTCATGTGGCCCGTTGCTAAAAAAGTTTGCCCACCCTCTATACAGACAGTGAGTTGGAGCAAGCTCGTAAGCACTACTTCCAGATGGCCCGCACTGCCAGTGAGGGGAAATGTGTCATGTTCAAAGAGCTGAGATGCAGGCTGGTGAGAAACACTGTCACCAGCATGATTTCTATCTTGAGAGCCAGTCAGCAAGGAGAGGGGGTCTGGTACCCTTCTAAGCATGAAGTCACTGCAATGTCTCAAAGACTAGTGGATTATTATCCCATGCTGAAGGATTAAGACAAAACAATGAAACATGTAAGTGATTATATTATTTTGCGCACTTAGATTTTGAAGCGTGTGGTTATTTTTGGCTGATACTTTTTTTATCTGTGCATGTTCACTTTCCATCTTTATTTGTTCTTTCAATGAGTGAAATTTTATTTACCAAGCGAGCACTTACAAGAATCTTCACAAGAGATTCACCAGAGAGGGGCCACAAGAAGAAAAGGCATCGCATTGACTTCTCAGCAAGTGACCAAGAAGAAGATCATGATGCAGACTCAATTGGTGGATCAACAATTATTTTGTGTCACACACCAGGGCGCAGTTCTGATAATGGCCACACTTCACATAAGTAGAAACATGTCCATTTTAATAATAATGATAATGTATGAAAGCTAGGCAATGTTATGATAGTTTTGGATATCATGATATATGACAGGCATTTTTACATTTGAATTGTCATTTGATATATTTTGATGCTCCAAACAATTTCATCCATTTGACTGATTTACTGATTTGTCTCCTCCATTTCATCAGCCAAAGATGGTCTGACAGCACAGGCCAGACATTATCAGACCCTGCAGGAGCTGTACAAGAAACCAAAACCCAACCAAGATGCTGTCTCCCAAATTCTTGACCTGCAGTTTCAAGCAAGAAGATCCTTCATTGATAGTGATGTTCTGAAAGAACAGGACAAGGCCAACAAAGATCCTGGATGCATATCCATGTGTCAAGGATCTTTATCGTGTAAGTGATTAACTTGTTTTGGTTTATGATGAAAAGCAAGCATTTTTGCAGATTTTAACACTGACTTGCATTATAGGCGATGAATGAGCTGCGGCGAATTCTGGATAAGGGCAACAGAAAATTCATTGATGAACTAAAAAAAGAGATGGGAAGACTTCTGCACCAATGTGTAATTTTATGGTGTTTGGAAAAAAAATGAAGTGATGAAGCCACGCATAACGCTGGATGTAGGTGAGTCATTTTGCTGTGTCTCTAATTGACTGTGTAGCTGTTTCCTTGGACATAGGATGGTTTATGTTGCGCTGAATGAATAGATGCAGAATGGTAATACTCTTCATGCTGAAAAAATAAGATTTTTTTGTGATCAACACAAACCTAATAAGACTCATTTTTAGGAAGACTAACTTTGAACTCAAAGTTGATTTGTTCTATTCCAGTGGAATATTCCATCGCGCTGCTCAGGGCACTCCCCACACCCTTTCCTTCAC
Organism: Nelusetta ayraudi; assembly: GCF_046127955.1. Taxonomy (NCBI): domain Eukaryota; kingdom Metazoa; phylum Chordata; class Actinopteri; order Tetraodontiformes; family Monacanthidae; genus Nelusetta; species Nelusetta ayraudi. The sequence goes on from NW_027466097.1 coordinate 1,498,751, forward strand.
CAAGTCCACCACCGAAGAAGCTGGGACATGCCAGTGAGGCACTGCTTCATGTCATTCAGGTGAAAGTTTGTTCGCATTTTCTCACATTCAACACTTCATAGTTCCATGCATGGATGTGGCGTTTCCTTCTTCTTTTTCTTTAGCCAACAGAAGATCCCACAATGTACTCGCAGAAGAGGTCTTTCTGCACCTCTGTGTTGCTGTTTGATGGGACCCGCTGTCTCATCTGTCTTGGAGCCACGGAAGACTTGAGTGACGGTCTGCTTCATCTGATGGGTTACTACTACGCCCTGCACCTCACATATCCAAAAGTGTGTGGCAACCCATCTCTCTGTCATTCAGATAGAAGTGCTACAGGACACTATCCATGTGTGAGACACCACAGCCTCATACAAAAAAGACCATGGCAGAATGGAAAGATTTTATTGGGGAGTAGAGCTGTGTACTAGGCATAGGTAGTGATACACTCCCCTGGTAGTTGTAACTTGAGGGTGGGTGGGGGTCTGTTGGAACAAACATGTTATCAGTGGTGATAGGAACACAACACTATATGCTGTCCCCATACTGTTTTTGTTTTTTTTATGTCAGGGAATCTGAATCAATATTCAATAATGATGACGGTGAATATTGTAACAACACAACATTACTTGCATTCTAGAAATGATTGCTTGAGATTGTTTTAAGATGCAATGCCTTAGTGACGTTTTTATTACAAGGCAGTGAAGGCACTGTCAGCAATTTAAGTGAATAAATAGTTGTTGACAATATTAATTCTGTTTGCTGAATTATTTTTTTTTGGGGGGGAATGGGCGTAGGGGGAGTGGATGCTTTGTCTCATTTTGAGAAAAAAAAGCTAATATTGTGAACACTTAAATTAAGAAGAATTGCACTGTTAGTAGGTCTGGTTTTAAGATCTTTTCATTCAAATTAAGAAAGAAGCAAACGTGAAAAAAGAATTGAGAAGCTAGTATCAAGTTTATTTGACTTAGTACAGTCCTTTACTGTTTATTTCAAGAGTTTTTCCATTCTTCAAATGCCTAGATATATCGTCTTATTTTAAGAAATCTTACCAAATCTAAATATCTTACTGCATTGGCAGATAATTTGACTTGTTTCTAGCCTGTTCTTTCTCAATTTAAGTGTTTATTTCTTAGATATATTTTGCAGTGTGTGGACACCGAGGGGAGCTCTAGAATTGGCTCATTCAACCGACCAACGAGCCAATCAGCAGCGGCGTCACAGGCCCTCCTCCTTCTTTGTTCTCTCTCTCACTTTGACTTCTGCACTGGACAGCCAGGTTTGTGGAGGGAAGGTTGGAACAAAGTAAGGACGGGGTACCCCATACATTCATGTACGTAGAGTCACTAAGTCTTAAACTCACCAGGTTTGTATCGCTTATCGATAACCCTAATGCCATACAAGTCTATGAGGGTCATAGGTCAACTTTGTCCTAGGGACATGGGGCCACTTTCAGGTTCATCAGGATCCTCCTGGACGCACCCACACCAAATTTGGGGCTTCAAGCCCATGAGGAACCCCAAAACCCTCACTCTAATTCCAGCCTTATCGCTAACCCTAATGCCATACAAGTCTATGAGGGTCAATGGTCAACTTTGTCCTAGAGACATGGGGCCACTTGCTTTTTCATCAGGAGCCCCCAAGAAGCGCACACGCCAAATTTGGGGCTTCTAGTTCTTGAGGAACCCCAAAACCCTAACCCTAATTTCAGCTAACCCTAGTTTCAGCCTTATCGTTAACCCTAATTCAATGCAAGTCTATGGAGGTCAAAGGTCAAATTTGTCCTAGAGACATGGGGCCACTTTCAGGTTCATCAGGATCCTCCTGGACACACCCATGCCAAATTTGGGGCTTCTAGCCCATGAGGAACCCCGAAACCCTCACTCTAATTCCAGCCTTATCGCTAAACCCTAATGCAGTGCAAGTCTATGAAGGTCAAAGCTCAACTTTGTCCGAGAAACATCAAGTGTTTTTTTCATGAATCATTCATCAATGTTAAGAGTTTGCTTTGTGGAGAATTCACAATAAAAATACATTGACACTGTTAAAGATGGACTCAAGCACTATTATTGAACTATACTGTATTTTTTGAGTGATGTGAAGCTTTTGACAAGCGCTGCGCAAAGGAGGCCCATTTGTTTTTGTTTTTTTTCAGGGGGCCCAAAATTCCTGGCGGCGCCCCTGAGCGTTCATCTCCAGCACTAAGGCAGTGGAGCTGCCGGCCACGAGAGAAGAATTAACCAGTCCATTGAAACCATTTGTTTGGTCTAGTGAGTGGCAACAGTCCTTTGAGGATCTTAAGTGCCTTCTCAGCTGTAACCCTGTCGTGTCTGCTCCAAATTTTTCCTCATTGGCTAGAAGCCCCAAATCTAGCGTGGGCACTTCTTGGGGGCTCCTGATGAAAAAGCAAGTGTCCCCATGTCTCTAGGACAAAGTTGAAAATTCACCCCATAGACTTGCATTGAATTAGGGTTAACAATAAGGCTGAAACTAGGGTTAGGGTTAGGGTTAGCTGAAATTAGGGTTAGGGTTTCGGGGTTCCTCAAGTACTAGAAGCCCCAAATTTGGCGTGGGCGCTTCTTGGGGGCTCCTGATGAAAAAGCAAGTGGCCCCATGTCTCTAGGACAAAGTTGAAAATTCACCCCATAGACTTGCATTGAATTAGGGTTAACAATAAGGCTGAAACTATGGTTAGGGTTAGGGTTAGCTGAAATTAGGGTTAGGGTTTCGGGGTTCCTCAAGTACTAGAAGCCCCAAATTTGGCGTGGGCGCTTCTTGGGGGCTCCTGATGAAAAAGCAAGTGGCCCCATATCTGTAGGACAAAGTTGAAATTTCACCCCATAGACTTGTATGGCATTAGGGTTAGGGTCCAAGAGTACACATACACATTTTCTTTTGCTTTATTGATTTAAGCTCATCGTCTCCAGCTGCAAAGGTATAGAAAGCTTTCTGTGTTTTGATGTCGTGTGTGAGAAAACATCACTTTTTTCTGTAAACTTGTGTTATCATTGTCCTTCATTGAAAATGACACAATCTTTCATTTCATTGTTCAGATGCCGAACACCAAGGCATTCCGTCGCTCTCTGGCCATGAAACGACGCCTGGAGCAAAAACGGGATTGGACACCTTTTCCACCTCGGAAGGACTTTGAACGTCGTGAGTACTTCCACGTTCATGATTTCATGTTCTGCCTGTGTTGTTATCTTGTATTCCAAATAAATCTTACAAAAACATATTTAGATTTTTCTTTTTTGTCAATTTACACAGGGCGCGGTACTGGTCAGCGACCTGGGTGCGAAGATGGCCCGTTTTGCTCCTGACTGACAAAACAGTGCAAGTTCGTTCTTAAGGCCCAGCAACCAGACAAGAAGGTATGGGTCGTGATTTTGTCAAGCCACGAGTTTCTTTATGTTTTTGTTCTGGTGGTGGGAGACTCACATCTCTGTCCACTTGTGGATGGTTTTGTTTTCTCTCCCCGGGCAACAACCTTGAACACGGGCTTGTAACAGACTCCGCCCAGGATTTTGCTGCGCTACTGGCAACTGTGTTGGACCGCTGGCCCAAGGTTTGTTTATCTGCTGTGACAAACAAATTTGAACACATGAATGTCATCGCCACTTTGTTTTATCAATATCAAGTAATTCCATGATCCATAGTTCAATAACAAGAATATTCATGAATTTATTTTGCATTTTTATGTTTGTTTAGGTTTTTTTTTTTTATACAACTATTTTGTAGGTGTTTGTGCTTGACTTTCCACCTCGCCTGACTGTCAAGCCAGAACTACAAACAGCGCTACGTCAAGTATATCATCGTGTTGCTGCACGCATGGGTGTGTAAAATACATATTTTTGTTGTATTTTTTTCTCTTCAGTGACACTGTGCTAACAGATATTTCTTAGAATTGTGTGATTACATAATTGATTATGTGACACTTCTTCCAGGTTTAACATTTGTGTATATGGCCGATCACCTCCCCCTTCGTCAGCTGTACATGGTGGTGTTATGATGGTGTAAGTTTCTTCCTTCTTCAGCCTTACTTGCTCTTCATTTGATATGACAAATATATGTTAACATGTTGTTTTCTGTTTAGGTGCACCTCAGGACTGATTTTGGTGGAGCGTCTGCATGCTGCAGTGCTCCATCAGCTCGCACCCCCTTCACCTAGGCCAGGGGTGTTGTGCCACAACCAATCATCACCCAGGGTGTCTCCCAGAGTGGTTGTGACAGGTCCTGTCTACATGCCAGTGTATGGACCCGCTCCTGAATGGACTCTTGTTGGACAGGAGGTTGAGGTAACCTGTTCATCCCTCTTTTTTTTTTCCCCCCAATCGTGTATTTGTCAAACAGTGCAACTTTTTATTTTAAAAATGAACACTTATCCTAAGTTGAATCTGATTTCCTCTCCTCTTTTTTATAGACGGTACCAACAGCTGTTGAGACTGCATTTCACACAGACATCCCGTCCAATCCCGTGTGGTTCAGTGAGGCTAAGGCTTAATCTCTCCTGTCCTGTTTGTGGGGGCGCTAATCCCGTAAGAGTCAAGTAGGCGTAAGCAGCGGCCGGTGAATAAGACGAGTTAACAACGGAAGAGCACATGCAAGAACGGCGGAAAATACCAACAACGGAAAACAAATCAAAGACCCACCCGCAAGTTACCAGTCTAAAGTGTGGACCCACTTTGGCTTTTACGAGACGGATGACGGGAGGAAACTTCATAAAGAAAATGCAATCTGCAAGAACTGTTTTGCGAAGGTAAAATACAATGGCAACACTACGAATCTGCAGAGCTGCCTCGTTCGCTATCACCCGTCCCTTTTTTCCCAGAATTGTTCTCTTTTTTCACCACCTGTCCCGGGAAAGATAAAATCTCTCCCGGGACACAATTTGTCCCGTTTTTTATGGAAAATGACAAAACCTCATTTAATTTCCGTCTGTGGTCTAGATAGGGTTGCCAACCCTCCCGTAAAGTACGCGATTGTCCCATATTTGTCAACTAAAAAGCCTGTCCCGTAATGAACTGATGGGGGACGCACTTCACTTTGTCCCGTATATTTTGGGGACGCGGTTATTTATTTATTTATTTTGTCTGCATCATTTTTTTATTGATTTTCAGAATCGGGGCAGTGAAAGGATTTTTTCCCCTCTTTCATCTTCCCGTCGGTTTGTATATCCCAAGTCCCCAAGTTGAGATAAGACAAGTTGCTACTGACTTTACATTACCAGAAAGCACTGTCCTTGTTTACATGAAAGTTATTAATGTTCATGCACTTTAATATGTTTGCTTGTGCAGTGCACGTTTGTTTGTACATTATACAAAGTTTTGGAATAAATGCAAGATGACAGGCATTTTCCTTTTTATGGGTATTTTTTTCTTTTTCAGTCACATATCGTCTGCAAAATTTCGAAGATATCGTGTGTCGTGATGTTGTCATTGTCGTGGGCCAAATATCGTCACAGTATCGAATCGTGGGTTAGCCGTATCGCCCCACCCCTATTATCAACACAAGATCACATATGTACAGTACATGTACAGTTTAATTAGTGTGTTACTTTGTTTATGAATTAATTTCTTTATGTTCTTCCAGATGTCCAGCCTGAGACGTCGATCAGCACGCGTTGCCTCAAAAACCAAAACAAACAAGTGACATGTTGGTATTTGGGATATGTGTATTTCATTGTGTGCATCTTTGTGATAGGACAATAAATGCAGTTCTTTAAACGTTACTTTGTGTCCTTGTATTTGCAGGTGTGGGCAACACGTTCAACTGTCCACATGACTGAGTCTGCCTCCAGCAATGTCACAGCAGTACAGCAGGTTTGTACTTATTCATTTCCACTTCATCACCTGTGTGTGTTTTCTAGGCTTTACACCGATCTTATCGGCTGTATCGGATCGGCCGATATTTGGCATTTTTTGAAACGTTCATGATCGGGCGTCATGTCATGAATCACCGATCAATGACGTCATGGTCGCGTTGAAACTTTTTTAATCTGTCTCATTTCCTCCAAAGTAGTTTCACAGCATCGACATGTTTATTTGTTTGTATCCGAGTGTTATGTAAATGTATAGATTTGGGTTTACATTGTTGTCAGTTCCTTTTGTCTGCTGTGTGTCCGTTTGGGCACTAGATGGCGCAGTAGATCCTGTGTTCCCTTTTTTTTGCTTGTTCCAGGTGCGGAAAGGTGATTGGCTGGTGCCAATATTTAAGGAGGAGGACTTCAACACCTCGGTCTCTTTGTCCTTCTCCCAGCTCCCAACCAGAGGCCATGTGCCGCAGCAGCAGCATTCTGTGTTCAGCCATCAATTCTGTTTTGTAATCTATTTCAGTTCCCTTTGTGTCCACGTAGCCCGTAGGGGAGGGAAGCCATTTGTGTTGTGACCCTTTTCTCCTGTGTTTTAGTGAAGGAGGTTAGTTTGACTGTCATTTATTTGATTGTTTTCTTCATAGGTAAGATCCATAAGAGAGCCATTTAGTTTGTTGTTTTGGCCATGCCCTCCCTGACGCCAGTGCAATGATGGTGACGTTTAATAAAAACCATCCTGTGGACGAAGCACCTTTGTCTAATTTGAGAGCTGGGAGAAGGGGGGGAGCCTTTATGTTGTGTCCTGGTTCCCCCTAGGCCGGGGCATAACACCGAGAGCTAATGATTCATGATTCAAAAACCTTCATTTTCGTCTTCGTGCCTCTTCCTGTTTTGAGCACTGTCGCTATGTGACGGACAATAAAGTTTCTTTGAATCTGCAATATATGCAACGCTACAGTACCTCGCGGGGGAACTTTGGCAAAAAATTTCAACACCACAAATTTAATCAGGCACTTGGAAAAGATACACACGGAGGAGCATGTCGAGTTTAAGAAACGCAGCGCGGAGAAAGAAAAAGAAAAGCAAACTCTGAAACGGATGCTAAAGCAAACAACTTTAGACGGTGCTCCTGAGAAGGCAAGGGGTGTACAGAAACAAGTATTTATTGCCCCTAACGTGATTGGATCGGTGATCGGTGATCGGTTTATTTAAACTCACTGATCGGTGATCGGCACAAAAATCGTGATCGTGTAAAGCCTAGTGTTTTCCTTTCTATGTTTATTGGCATAAAATCACATCTTTCTTATTTTAATCAGGTGGAGGCGACGCCACAGATGACCAGAGCTGTGCCCGTGGTTCCTGTGGCTCCCGTGGTTGCCAGCACCAAGCCAGAGGAGGCCAGCACCGTCCAGGAGGCAACACAGAAGATCAACTAAGCTAAGGAGGCTTTTCTTTCTTCTTCTGTTGCCTCTGACTGCTCCGCTCGTTCTACGCCTCGCACATGTGATTTGTGATCCATCATCAGTTAGTACTAGTGAACATGCAGTGGCAGATCATGGCACTGGTTTTAGATTAGCCAAGGTTCTGCATGGTTCTTTTCATCAAGGCGAAACCGGTCACGGTTTAAAATTCCAGCACCAGCTGGCAACAGTGAGTCACTTCAGAAGAGCAAAACTCCTCACTTTGACATGGATAATTCTGACGTAGAGTTTGTCAGTGCTGTGACCAATGAAGAGTGTAACTTCTCTCCCCTTGATGTTGATGTTTGTTTAGACCTTTGCAAAAACTTGAAGATTCATTTGGACCGTGCGAGTTTTCCAATTTCTGATTGCAATGGCCCATTAGGTTCGCCATGTACAAATGAGAATTTAGAGGCTGATGGAAACTGCTTCTTCAGAGCCATCAGTCAAGCTGTGACTGGTTTATAGACACAGAAGTGGAAATTCAGGTTGCAGCAGATTGTTTACGATTAGATGTGTACACTTTTATCGATGGTCATGGGTTGAAGTACAGCTCTTGCAAGAAACAATTCTCACATTGTATATATTTATGGATGTATTTGTTTTATATGGAAGCAGTTACCATAATCCAAATTAAAATAAGAATATAATAACAGAAATGCTTTTTCATTTTAAGAACGAAGCTGCATTATTTGACTCATAATTAAAATGGTTAATAAGTCATTCAATCTGCATTTTCATTTTCTTCTTCAAGACTGCTCATTCTTGTACTTAATTCAAATGAAGGAAAACACATTTGAGATTTAATTTTCAAAACATGCACCAGCAAAGAGTTACCAAAATTCAATATGAAATGTAAAATTCAAAAATGAAAAAGCAATAGCAGAATGCTTTTTCATTTTAAGAACAAAGCTGCATTATTTGACTCATAATTAAAATCATTAATAAATATTCCTAAATGCATTTTCATTTTCTTATTCGTGTCGCACCTTTTATGACACAATCAAAAAGAAAACTGAGAGCATTGCTTTTTAATTTTCATGGTCCTGCCCTGCACAAGAGTTACCACAACTCGAAAACGAAATCGCAATCTCAAAGTAAGCGCGCGGCGCAGGAAAGTGACGTCAGCAGCTCTCCACCTCCGCTGTGGGTATGGCGGTATGACGCCAAGTGTCATTTGCCTCCTGTTATGTGTAAATTCTAATGTTTGTGAATTTAATAAATGTATATATATACTGTATATTTAAAAAAACAAAACAAAACAAAAAAAAGGTATAGCGGTATGACACCACTTTGCCATCGTTACTTTTCACGTCATTGAAGTTGCCGGTAAACGAGATTTAAATCGCCGAAAAACGTGGACCACTGATGGATCTTGTTGGTCGGACAGATTTGAGCATGGCGCACATTGACACAATTGTTCAAACCCTGCTGGATTTAGCTTCCCAGGTGGAGTTGAATAGTGTATCTGAATCTGATGCTCGGGACCGAGTTGAGCAGGTATTCTGCCGTCCCAGATACGGACGCAAACAAGGTTGCCCTAGCCAACCTATTGTCAGTTATGGAACACCTTGATGCACCAGCACAACATCAAAGCTAAAGCTATTTGTTACATGGGTGGAGTAACAGCTGTTCAGCGTCGGCCACCAGTCCATCCGTCGCAGGATGCGATGCAACGGATCAATCCGTCGACTGGTGGCAGATGCTGGTGCGAGATCTGTCAGTGGTCCACGTTTTTCGGCGATTTAAATCTCGATTACCGGCAACTTCAATGACGTGAAAGAAGTAACGATGGCAAAGTGGTGTCATACCGCCATACCTTTTTTTTCTTGTCTTTTCTTTTTAAATAAATAAAAAAAAAAAAAATATATATATATATATATATATATATATATATATATATATATGTATATATATATATATATATATATGTATGTATATATATATATATATATATATATATATATATATATATATATATATATATCTTCATTAAATTCACAAACATTAGAATTTACACATAACAGGAGGCAAAGGACACTTGGCGTCATACCACCATACCCACAGGTGGAGAGCTGCTGACGTCACTTTCCTGCGCCGCGCGCTTACTTTGAGATTGCGATTTCGTTTTCGAGTTGTGGTAACTCTTGTGCAGGGCAGGACCACGAAAATTAAAAAGCAATGCCCTCAGTTTTCTTTTTGATTGTGTCATAAAAGGTGCGACACGAATAAGAAAATGAAAATGTATATAGCAATATTTATTAATGATTTTAATTATGAGTCAAATAATGCAGCTTTGTTCTTAAAATGAAAAAGCATTCTGCTATTGCGTTTTCATTTTTGAATTTTACATTTCATATTGAATTTTGGTAACTCTTTGCTGGTGCATGTTTTGAAAATTAAATCTGAAATGTGTTTTCCTTCATTTGAATTAAGTACAAGAATGAAGAATGAGCAGTCTTGAAGAAGAAAATGAAAATGCAGATTGAATGACTTATTAACCATTTTAATTATTAGTCCAATAATGCAGCTTCGTTCTTAAAATTTAAAAGCATTTCTGCTATTGCATTTTTATTTGGATTATGGTAACTATCTGCTTCCATAGTTACACCTGTGTTACAGAATAGTAAATGCTTCAGCAGAGTTTTATGAGGGTGTTTTTTTTGTTGTTGTTGAAAGTGAAAATGTTGTTTTGAAAATGACTGCTTACAGGTCCATCTGTTTACTCTAACCAAGCATTCAGAACGAGTTGTCCAACACCGGTTTAATTTTTCAGGAATTGTTGACTTTAAAGAATCACGTTAATGTTCATTAATTCATGGAAGTGAAGAATAATTAAAGTAAATCTTAAAGTAACCTTGTGCTTCTGTGTTTCTCAATGTTTCAACAACATAGTTAAGTTCTTTCACATGGCTACTTTTATTTAACAGCTCTTTGCACACACGACCTTCAGGTCAAAAAGTAAATTCAGTAAATAGCATCACCGTAAGGATTGCGTAATAACAGAAACAAAGGAGTGCAGTAAATAACCAATATCCCTGTGTTTTTTAAAAGGAACACTAGAGATTTAACAATACACAAAATAACAGGAGGTTCACAACAATTTAGTGTCCATTCTCTGGATAGGGTCAGGGGGAGGCGCACTGCAGTGGAATAAGTGTCCATCCTGTGGAGAGGGTCGGGTGGTTTAGAGAGATGCAGTGATGGCCTCTCTTAGGTGCAAATACAAGTTCACAGCCTGATACGGATCTGTTGGTGGAGCAAGATGGGACTCAGCCATAAAGATGATACAGAGTTCATAAATATCTGGATTACATGGTACAGCCAGCCGAAAGACACATTCATTTTTGCACAGTTGAATGTGTTCATCTTCAACAGGGGAGAGAAAATCTGTTGTTCGCTAAAGTTCAGGAACAGCATGCATCACATTAGGCCGACCGCTGGGGACGTTCAGGTTTCTTGATGGCCTGATGTTGTGTGCATTCCACACCTGTGCAGTGTCATCCAACTCATCCTGTAGAAAATGTATACATTTAGGAAGAGCTGTGCCAGCAGAACATAAATAAAACACTAAATTACAGCATTCACACATGAGCAACCCCACCCTCTCCCTCCCTCCCTGTCTCTGTTCATCCCTCCCTCCCCCCCCCTCTTTCTCCCCATCTCTTTTCCTCTCTGTTTCTACCCTTCTGTTCCATCTCTCTCCCCTTCCATCTCTGTTCCTTTCCCTTTTCTACCCCTTCTCTTTAGCATTCTTTTTCCTTTCCTCCCATCTCTGTCTGTCTGTCTTCCCAACACCCCCTTCCCCGTTTCTGTCCTCCCTCCCCTCTCTCTCACTCACATATACATGCGCACAAAATGAAAATAAAACATTATTCATAAACTCACCTGTATGGAGGCCCATACAACAAAACTGCAGGAGACTTTTGTCCAGAAACTCGCCATCAAAATGCCCGTTGTCTCTGAGGCCTGATAACAAGGCTAACCAGAACTCCATGCGCTGGCCACGCAGGAAACCCCACCAATATTCAATTCTTTGATTGGCGGTGCTGGCCCCCTCCAAGTAACTATCGAGGGTGTCGTCTGGTTGAACAGGGACGAGGAAACGCTGGAAGCCTCTAACATGGCCATTTTCGGTTCCAAGGTCGCCTCAAACAACTCTAGGGCACCCCCCAAAACGCTGTACCGCTTCTATGTAGCACCCTTACTTTTGGGTCACTACTTGTTGTGCAAGCATTGAGCCAGATTATTTTTCTTGAAAAGCCATCAATACATCCATTCACACAAATACCATATGGCTTCAGTTCATCATATGAGTCCAGGTGCCAGATGAAGTTGAGAAGTTTGAGAAGTAATTCCTCCGTTTGAGACGCCCCGCTTGCCTTAATGACACTCCTCTTGGATCCAGCTCCTTCAAAACCAAACGCACAGACTCTTTTCTCACACGCAGTCCATTTTCTCTGCATTTAGCATACATCCACCTGTACCCGTGAAGCTGCCCAGGGTAATGTAGCTGGTTGCTAATGGATTCAAACAGGATCGCCAGGTCGGAATAGGCTTTGCGTGGCACGAGTCCCCTTGGAATGTACAGCTGCATCCCACTCTAGACTCATCAAACCCGACAAAGAAAACAAATCCTGAGTCACTAAATATTAAGAAGGTGATTAAAAGGATTGGTATGTTTGATGTATGGAGGGATTTTCATCCATCCACTAAACAATTGACTTTTTACTCTCACCCTCATTCAGTTTACTCGACGACCGATTATTTCTTTATGTTCAGAACAGACAGACACAGGGTTTTAGATTGTAGAATTGCTGTTAGCGACATATCAGATCACTCAGGTGTATATGTGAAAATAAATGTAGGTCACCCACACAAAAACACTTTTTGGAGACTCAACACCTCCCTATTAAATGACACCCGATTTGAAGATTACATTAGGAAAGAAATGAAGGAATATACAAACCTTAACGGTAGCACAGTGACGTCACAGAGTATTTTATGGGATGCTGGAAAAGCAGTATTGCGTGGGAAGATTATAAGTTGGACATCACAAAGGAAAAAAGAAAAACTTAAACACCTTAACAACTTGACAAGTAAATTAGACTCACTGGAACGGAAGCACGTAGAGACTAACGACCCCACCTTATTGGAACAAATAACCGTAGTAAAATCAGAACTAAATAAGAAACTGAACGACCAGGAGGAACTTACACTTAAGTATATCAAACAAACCCACTATGAAAATGGACCCCGTGCTAAAAAACTCTTAGCCTGGAGACTTAAAAAACAACAGTCTGGAAGATCCATATATAAAGTAAAGGACCCGGTCACCAACCAGATGTGTTATAAGCCAGAAGCAATACATAAGTCTTTTGAATCATACTACAGGAATTTATACACTCAACCCGAATTAGCAGAAGCAGTAACAGTCAATCAGTTTTTTGAAATCCCTAGACCTGCCATCTGTTGTCACAGAACAAAATAAGTGCTTAACTACAGAGATTACAAATGCAGAGGTCGACAAGGCAATTTCTAAACTGAAAACAAGCAAAGCAGCCGGGGGAGATGGACTACCAGCAGAATGGTATAAGACTTTTAGGGACTCTGTGACCCCACTGCTATTTATTAAATTGTTTTAACTATGTCTTAAAAGGTGGCGAGACCCCACCATCTTGGAAACAGGCCATATTATCTGTAATACTGAAACCAGGGAAAGCTAGGACAGATTGCAGCTCATACAGACCTATCTCAGTTTTAAACACTGATTATAAAATTTTCACTTCAATTATTGTCAACACACTAGAAAATATTATCCCTAACCTAATTGACACGGACCAGACAGGTTTTGTTAAAAATAGACCAACACAAGACAATGTTAGGCGAGCTATACATCTGTTCCATATAATGAGCAAAGGAAACACAATGTCCTTAGCAATTAGCTTTGACACAGAAAAAGCTTTTGACTCTGTTCTATGGGAATTTTTATACCTGGTCCTGCAACGTTTTGGCTTTAACAATACAGTTATAAAATGTTTAAAATTCACCTGTGGCCCGGATCAGAATAAATGGCAGTCTTTCAGGTACAATCCGTTTGGAGAGGGGTTGCTGACAGGGCTGCCCACTGAGCCCCATCTTGTTTGCTCTATTTATAGAGCTACTTGTTCAAAAGATTAGGGAAGACCCAGAAATCATGGGAATACTATTCAAGGGGAAAGAATATAAGACATGTTTATATGCAGATGACATCCTGGTGACTTTATCCGACCCGGATACCAGTCTCCCTAAATTAATGCCCTCCTTCGACCAATGTGGTTCATATTCGGGATACAAATTGAACATAGAGAAAACTCAAACTCTTACTTTTAATTACATACCTCAAGAAAACTTACGTAAGTCCTTTAAATTTAAATGGAAAACCAGAATTTTCAAATACATAGGTCTTCATATTCCCAAGACCCCCAAAGATTTATATAGTGTAAACTACGGTAGCATCACAACCAAAATTAAAAATGATCTGGACAGTTGGACCCCCCTAGTACTTGATTTTTACAACCGAATAGATACTTAAAAAATGGTTATTTTACCACAATTGTTATTTCTACTCCAATCGCTACCTGTAGAAATACCCAATAAGAAATTCAGTGAATGGAATCGGATCATTTCTAGATTCATATGGCAGAACAAGAAACCAAGGGTACGCTACAAAACATTACACTCAACAGGGAGGGATGTCACTCCCATGCTTGGAGGACTACTATAAAGCAGCACAACTGCAGTATATAGTCTACTGGTGCAGGGCGGGTTACGATGCAAAATGGAAGGAGCTAGAATTTGACCAACTAGATATCCCACTTCAATCTCTGCTGGGTGACAAAGCTTTCAAGACTATATACTCTAATAATCTATGTGATGTTATAAAAACTCCCCTAAATATTTGGTACAAAGAGATGAGCAAAGCGCACCTGGAAAAAAAATCTCGGTTATTAAGATGGGTCGAACATGATAGAGTATTCTTGTGTTATTCTTTATCTTGGTTTATATTGTATGATCACTAGTAGCACGTGTAAACTGTTAGAATCCTAGGCTAACATATACGCATCGTATTTCACTTTGTTTTATGGCCTGCCACTGATGTGCTCGTCCTCTCCCTGTACAGGATATTAGCTGTGAAATCGGTCAACTATCGTATAGTCGTTGGTTTGTCTCTCTCTGTTCTCCTCCCTGTTCTTTCCTTATCTTATCCCCTCCCAGTCCTGTGTATAAGAGACCTTCTTCCTCCTTCCCACCTCGCACTCGCACTCCCATTTTACTGTGTTTTGTGCCTCGGAGCTCCGATCCCTTTTTTTATTGTTTGTTCATTAAATTACTTATTATCCCAGTATTCCTGCATCGGCATCTTCGCTCTTTTCCACAACAATTTGGCGTCACGAACAGGATTGCTGGAGACCCGTCAGTGGAACTCTGGGACGTTGAGGGCCCGGGACCAGGAACGGAGGAAACTCCTCGTTCCCCCTCTACCTCGAACCAAGCATTCAGAGATGAGAGGATCGGCGTCTAAGAGTGGATCTGATCGGCTTCACGTCTATCCAAGCGAACCTGGAAGGGAAGTGCTGATTCAGAGATCGGGTGAGAAGTAATTGTTCTTGTCTCAGACATATCAGTGACCAGTCGGTTGTTTTCCTTGTCGTCTACGAACGGTCCCGGGGCAGGACGGAGCGCATACGTTAACCGTGCCTGTCAGGTCGGTGTTGATTCTGAATCAACACTGAAATTCCCGCTCCACAAGTGAGCCGGAAGCTTCTGGTAGGTAAACTACCAGAGGGGTGAGTTTTTTCTCCACCTTTTTGCTCCAGAGTAAGAAAAAGGGGTGCACGGGGACGCCTGTGTATTTTCTGACTTGGAATTTTGTGAAAACTTAGTGAAAAGTCAGAGTAATAAGTCTAGCTAGACAGTGCTGGGGAAGAACCAGAGCAAAGTGGCTGCTGCTGTTCCCCAGGGGGGACCAATTGTGGACGACATGAGGAAAAAATATGGTCCAGATTGTCTTGACATGTTGGGAATTTGGGTTGAAAAGTATGATTTCCCAGCAGGGGGATCACTGAGTTTGGAGGAATTGAGAAACCTCCGGGATAAATTGAAGATAGCAGAGGGAAAGGTTACAAAAAAGAAAAAAAACAAACAAATATGCAATTCAGATCATCAAAGATCATGAAAGGTGTTTTTCATTTTGGAAAACTGAAGCAGAAGTCAGGGACAGGAAACAAGTAAAAAAAAACAAAACAAACGTGTGAACAGCGCTGGGCGCTGGAGCACAGGGGTGACAGAGATAACGGCAGAGGGTGCACACACTCACACACACTCCCCAGAGGAGGGAGAAAAGGAGCCGCTCACACACGAGCATTCAAATGCACCAAATCGTCTGTATCCTTCTCTTACAGGCCCGAGGGACCCTCTCCTGGACATGCCTGTCTTCCCTCCTCCCGCCTGCCCTCATCCAACGCTACCACCGTAAAACCCTGCGCACTCCAGCACCGACGCCGCAGCGTCGCCACGTTCATCAGGACTGCCGTCAACCAAACGGCCAGCCTCATCACTGCTTTCAGACAAGGGCTGCTCCCCCAGATCGCCAAAGCAGTTAACAGAAGCTGCTGCGTGGGGATTGAAGATGCCCGGCTGACAGAGGTCTGACGTCATGCAGTGCACGCTGAGAGGCTTCTGCAGGAGGCCAGCGATGCAGAGGACAAGAAGATAAAGCGTGCCTCCCTCACCATGATGAAGCACCTCAGTGACACGGCGAGACGGACCCCCGGCCTACAGCGTCTTTGCAGGGAAGTGATGCACACACACACATGCAACACGCTTCTTGCAATGAAGAAATGCTTGCTGTCCCCTCTAACTTCCCTTTCCCCTGCAGACACGTACACTGATTCATATTCTGATGTGGATTATTCGGAAACGTATACTGATTTACATGTTGATGCTGATTTTTCTTCTGACAATGATTTAGGTTCGACTGATTGCTCTCAGCCTGACGGTGAGACATGCATTGACACTGACACAGAGTTCGAGGTTGATTTACGTGACCAAATTTTGAGCACCATTGACAGGTTTAGAGCGTCGTCACGTGCCGCCTCCTCCCACATACACGTTGTATAAAGAAGCTGCTTTTGAGAAACTGCCGCGGGTCACTTTTAGAATCATGGGTAAAAATATCACGTTCCTAGCCGATAGCGGAGCAACATTGTCGCTCCTTCGTGCAGAAGAACTTCCCCAGTGTAAAAAAAAAAGTGGGAGATATGTTTATTCTGTCGGGGCAGCTGGAACGAAGAAGAGAGAGCCTCTCACCACTCCACTTACTTGTATTGACTACGGCGACGAGACATGCACATCACAAAACCAAATTAAACACAGCTTTGTATTGTCAGAAGTGTGTCCGATGAATTTGTTGGGAAGAGATTTGCTTCTAGCCATGGGCATGAATCTCATCTCCACCCCCGACGGGTTGATTGTTGCCAGGTCGTTATCTTCCTCGACCTTGGCTCAAATTCCTAAGCCTCTCTTGCATGTCTATCAGTGGTTGCTTCCCCTCGAGGCCCCAGAAGAATTGATAGTGGCGGCTAACGATAAGGTGCCGGGTGATGCTCACTTCATGAAAGCTCCCAATTTGCAGCTGCCCGAGGAACTGAGTGAGGTTCCCTCCTCACTGTGGGCTGCTCACAAATACGATGTGGGACTGATCAAAGGTGCCGAACCGGTGAAGATCACACCCAAAAGTGATATTCGGCCCAACCAGCCGCAATATCCTCTGAAGCCAGAAGCTGTTGAAGGGCTCACTCCTGTTTTTGATTCTCTTCTCGAAGCAGGTGTCATTGTCCCATGCCCCGACTCGCCAGTGCGCACGCCCATGTTCCCTGTAAAAAAGGCCAGAGTTCCTCCTCAACGTGATGACTGGAGGTTTGTTCAACATTTGAGAGCAGTTAACGCTGCTGTCCACGCCAGGGCACCGAACGTGCCCAACCCACACACGACTGCATAGCAGAGCTAGACACAATTTTCTCCCCCCGACCTGACCTGACCTGACGAACCCCTTGCTAATGCTGATTTTGTTTTCTACGCAGATGGTTCAGCATTCCGGGACGACAAAGGCGCCAACAGAGTTGGTGACGCAGTTGTCTCCGACTCGGAGGTCATCTGCTCTGACTCCCTTCCATGTCACCTCTCAGCACAAGGGGCAGAGCTGGTTGCGCTAACTGAAGCGTGTAAATTTGCAGAGGGCAAGTCTGTCACAATCTACACAGACTCCCGTTATGCGTTTGGTGTCGTTCATGACTTTGGGGCACTGTGGAAATGCAGGGACTTCCTCAAGTCAGACGTCTGCCAAAACATTTATTTTCACATTTCGCTAAATTGACGCACGGTTTAGACCATGTGTCAAAAGGGGGGATGTTGGAATTAATTAATCAATTTTGGTTCACTAGAGGGTTTTCAGTCGTAGCACAGAAGCATTGTGAAGCGTGTTTAATTTGCCAGTGGAGTTGTTACAACACCTCAGTTATTGCTTTTGCCACTTCGATCTCCAGCTGTGTATCAGGGAGCCCCTTCACATTTAGGCCATCCATGTTCAGCACAAACTCTTCTCACATTTCTTGCAGAGGAACCTCTTGTCCTGCCACTTTCCAGCGATGTCCGCTCAGAAACTTGTGAGGATGCCTTGCCTTGTCTTGCCATGTGAAAAATGATTTCTGAGTAGGGTTCCAGAGACATTTCCAATGAACAATTAGCTTTTCTCCTACAACCAGTGAGCAAATCTGCAGCGCTCTGCCTTTTTGTTCTTCAAACTATAAAAATAGAATCAAGCCATTTTCAAATTTTCTTGTATTTAATATCACACAGTTAAAAGGAAAAATGTCTCATATTTCATATTTGTTTTTTTTTCATTGTAAAACGAAAAACAAATTAGCGTCCGTTTTTGGTTTTTCAATCCAATGACCAAAACATACTCGGACCATAATGGACTTATTGGTGATTTTATTTATGAGTCAAATAATGCAGCCACGTTCTTAAAATGAAAAAGCATTTCTGCTGTTGCTTTTTCATTTGGATTATGGTAACTGTCTGCTTCCACACTCCAGTGGTTCTGCACATTAGTATAAATAGAGTGATTCTCTATCATGACATCACAGGACGGCGGCACACTGACTCATTCCATGAACCTGGACACTGATGATCCAGACTTTGGACCAGATGAGCCAACAGGCCACAGTGGAAACGGGTCAGAACATGGGACTGGCTGCTGAAAGTATACAGGTAGGTGGCGCTGTCATCCCAAGTTGTGTGGTGTGGAGGATCGGGGCCAAAGTTCCAGATGCTCACAGATGTGACTGTGGATTCAGGAGGAGTGTTTGAAGGCTGGACTCCCAACAGTGATTGGCTGCTGAGGACCTCTCAATCACAATCAGGTTTTTTAGTGGCTGTGAGATTGAAAGTGAGATTGCATTGTCCAGGTAGGAGGACAGCAGTCAGTCATGTTTCACCTCCAGTCAACACGCAGTGGTTCACATGAAGGTCCAAGAGGCCTACAGACCTACACAGAGTCTGGATGTGGCAGCACAGTGGCATCATTGTCTTTGTTGTGTTGTTTGGTCATTGTGATCCAATGTAATGTGAGAGAAGGACGAGTGCAGTTCTATTGGAGTGAGTTTCTTACAAATACAGATCGCACGATTTCTATCCCAATTGTTAAGTGGGAAAGAGACCTGTCTCTCCAGCCTCACTCTAATTTCTGGAGAACAATCTGCCTGAACACCTTTTCACTGATAAAACAACCTATTCTACAATTAATACATTTTAAAGTACTCCACAGGATCCACTACACTGGACAGCGGATGTTTCAGATGGGCATGACCGCCTCTCAGACCTGCTCACACTGCACAGTTAATGTCCCAGATAATTACCTACACGCTGTATGGCATTGCCCACCAGTAAATAAATTCTGGCACGTAGTATGCAATGATCTATCAGCACAGGTTGGTTACAACATCACAGCCACTCCTTCTTTTTGTCTCTTAGGGGACCTCAGTGATATCAAATCAGATAAGGCAGCATCTCGCATGCTGATCACCTCCTTATCTATCGCTAAGAAAACAATCCTCACAAACTGGAAAACAAAACAACACCTGCACATTGCACAATATAGGAACTTATTGTTAGACCACACCTCCTTGGTAGGAATGTCTGCTTCATCCTATAACTAACTAGTAATCAATCAATAGCTGAGGCTGCTGGTTGATGTGGGCAGCGGTGGTCGTGCTGCCGCGGGCCGGGTGCGGTCTGGGGGGGGGGGGGTTTGGGCGTGGGGGGTTCGGCTGCTTTGCGGGTTGGTGGGGGGTCGGGGATTGGGTGCCCCGGCGGGGGATGTCTACCACGCGGGGGGCTGGGCCTGGTGGTTGGTGGGTGGTGCTCCGGGGGTGGTGCTCCGGGGGGGGTCCCTGGCTCTGGTCTGGGGGCCCCCTTGTTGGTGGGAGGGCTGGTCCGTCCCTGTGTCTGGGGACTGGCGCTGGATCGTACGCGGTGGGGTCGCATGCCTGGGGTGGGGCTGCGCGTTCGCCGGCTACCGCTCCTGTGTGCCCGGGTGCGGTGGGGGGTGGGCCCCCTTTGGCTCCTGGATCCCTGTGGTGTCCCCGGCCCCGATGTCGCTGAGGGGGCGCCCTGCCCGGGAGTCCCCCCTGGTCACATAATAGGTGTTTTTTTTGTTTTGTTTTTTTTTCCCTAAATTTTTAATTAATTAATTTATTTTCTTCTGTTTCGGCGGATTTGTGTCTTGGGTGGTCGCTGCCCGGCCTTCTGGCCTTAAGACCCTCTCCAATCTTAATAGCATTATAGACACTTAGGGCTTGGGGGGGTGGTTCGTGCACTGCGGCCACCGCCCTGCTCAGCAGCAGTGTGGTTGCCCCAGGGCCTTACCACCCTTCCATTTTAAACGCACCATAGTTCAACACACCAGCGAGTGCACATATACACACACTGACACCCCTACACACAGTGGGGTCGGCCTGCTAGCGGGGGCGGGATCCGGCATCTTTCCCACCCTGGATGGGCCCTGTGCGGTCCGGTGCCCCTGGGGTGCGAGACCGGCTGGGCCTATGGGGACCTCTGAGTATGAGTCCCCCTTCCTCCAATCCTGGGACCGGGCCGCTGCCCGGGTGGTCCCCCTGCGCCGCTCGGGGGCGGCTGGGCGGCGACGACCCGAGACACGGGGGTCTGACAGTGGTGGGTGGTCGATGCGCCATACTGGGTCCGTAGTGGGGGGGGCCTCTGGGTGCCCGGGCCTGCTTTGGGTACCGATCCTCCTGGTGGGTGAAGGGGCTGGGTCCTGTCATGGGGATGAGTCCGGTCTCGCTTGCCCTGTGGGGCCCCCGTCCGGAGAAAATCAGTGTGTAGTTCAAACTTTGTGCGTCTTTGTGTTCAGTTTTTCTGCTGTAGTTGTGCTTTTCTTTTCATTCCAGATGAATTCCACTCAATTTCCTTTTCAAACCTTGTAGGTGTTGAGTGAGCTGCAGCGCCCCCTGGCTGCAAGCTTCATACTGTGACTCTGCCGACCGAGGTAAAAAACCAACAAACTCTGACACTTTGCTGAGGACCTCCTGGAGGAGCTGAAGGTGCAGAACCTTCTCAGGCCTCTCTGAGGAGGAACTTGCGGCTGTCGGTCCTCTGCTGCCCCCTGCTGGTCACACAGGCCTCTTCCACCGCCGTTCGTCTGTTCAGCACATATTAAATTTTTTGATGGCTCTATAAACGTCACTGATGAGACGAATTTATGATTCCTGCAGTTAAAATTTTTTTAATTCCAAATCTGCAAAGACCTTCTGATCAATGAAGACAGAGTTGATTAAAATGATTTCAAAATTGACCCGTTTGAGAAAAGCTGCACTGTGGCATTGTTTGCATGTTGTTTTAGCTCTCAGTGGCTTCATTTCGCATTTTTCTTAAAAGCTTCGTTTAGTGGTCCATTGTGGTCAATGGGACACTGAACATCCGCTTTGTGTGCCCGAGTTTTAAGAGGATCAGGTGCGGATATTTTAGCATTTAAATTATTATGGCTTATTAGCATAGGTACGTGTTACCTCACCTGTCCGTTCTTTTTACAGTGCTTCCTGAACACCTCACCGGCACACTACAGCCGCCTGCTAGCACAAAGCTGCGCAGAGCCTCCTCGTTGTTCTCCTCACCTGGAGGACGCTTGGTGATCAAGACCTGTGGCCCAAAACTCGGTCCTATAAGATAAGTGCAGGAACACTGCTGCTTCGCCCTCACTTGATTGTGCTAGTCGCCCCGTACAGACGGTCGACGGTGCATGTTGCTTCCGTCCCGCCTTGGTTTTACTTGTTGTTTTTCCTCGTTTGCTTACGTCGCCACTGCTGACCCTCAGACAGCAGACGTTACACTATCAAGTCGCCGGTCCAGCTACAGTGGTGTGTGTGTGTGTGTGTGTGTGTGTGTGTGTGTGTGTGTGTGTGTGTGTGTGTGTGTGTAATTGCATTGTTTGTTTGTTTTTCTTGCTATTTCAGTACATGTGACAGATTTTAGGGAACTTTTAGTAACCAACTGTTTATCTTTTCTTTTGTAGTCGCTGAGAGCTGCTGGTGGTGGCGGTGTCCCGGGTGGTGGGCCACTTCGAGTGCTGTGACCCGGGATTGTGGTTGTTTTCTTCTTCTTTTTTTGCACTTCACTTTCTTTGCAGGTGTGTCACGTGTGAGTGGGGTGTTCCTTGTTTTCTTTGGTTCCTCCCCCGTTTGGCCCCCTCATCGGTAAGCCTCAGTTTCTACACCAAGAATAAGGAGCTCAGTAGCTCCGTTTTAAGTGTTGGTCTGTTTGTTCCTTTTATTTTTAAATGTTGAATAAAAGTTGGTTTGATATTTTAAACATTCTGAACCACGTCTCCTACTCCTTCCTCGTAGAACTTACCTGTGTGCCTAATTATTACTTTTGTGTTTAGTAGAACTCCCTGGGTGAAATTCCCAGGGTGGCGTTGTCGGTTCCTTTTCATTTTGTTAAATTCCCAATATTAAATCTTGCTTTATCAGATAGCCATAACCACTCTCATCGCCACAGGATATTTGAGTCAACTGAGTCAAACTGTCGTGTCTACTTCCCAGTCTCAATAAAAATGTTCACTACTGCTTTGTGCGAGCTTCTTAAATGTAGGTTTGTCGGGGTTTTCCCTTTTTAGAAGCAAGCCACATATTTTGTGTCTTTCCACCACAAGACATTGGCTTTTGTCACTCTCTTCGTCGTATTGGGGAAAAAGTGGCATATCGGACTTTCCCGCCGCGAGTCGCTCGTCAACATACTGCTGTGAAAGAGGGGTGACGTCACAGAAAGCGAGGTGCATTTAGGTGCTGCTGCTTAAAACTAAAAGATTTTCCTGTGCAAATATTCATTTGACAGACGTAAACGAAGTGAAATATGACTTCAATTTAAGTTTGTTTTAGTTTGTTTTTATAAACACACAAAACAGTTTGAGTTAGTTATCGTTTTTGAAAAAAGTTCTTGACTTCTACTTTAGAGTTATTGATGATGAGTTGTTGTGTATAAACGGTGTGACTATGTGGTTCGGCAAGCGATGGTGCTGTCTGTACATAGCTTAGCAAACGGCTAGCGCTAGCACCCCCTTTCAATGCCAGAGTGAAAAGATCCACACGGAGTGTTATGACCCACGGGTGGGTCTAGGTGCCTCTATCTTTGTGTCTGTGTGTGAGAGAGAGAGTGGATGACGCCTTGCAGGTGCGGTCCTGGATGTTGGCTGCTGATTGGACGCGCCACGGCTGACAAGGAGGAGCAGTCGAGCCGGCCTGACGGTCGTCCCTCCTCCGCTCCCAACTCTGCAGTTAGTCACTTCTGAAATGGTGTTAGAGCACGCAGCCGTAGGTAGTGATGGCCGATCGAGGCTTTGTTGAAGCTTCGACACTTGTTTCAAAAAATGGTTCATTACTCGAGGCTTCAATGACACAGTGCTGGAGGAGGTCATCTGGTGCTCAATTAAATGTAGTGCAATGGAAACATGTTCATTGTTTCATAGGTTGTTTGGGATTTGATTCGCCATGCATTCTTGTTGGACAACACTACATGCTTGTATGGTTCAATGCTGACACAATAAAATAAAAATGAAAAATAAAGACAATGTCTCTTTTTTGGCACGACTGATTGTAGTAGACTATAGCTCTATACTTAGCCTGACAGTTTGTGCAATGAATTATATTATATCCTAAAACAAGACTAAATAGCCCATAGTTTAAAAATATGTTCAATAGTAAGTGTTCAGTGGGTCAGATGTCAAATGTGATCTATTTAAAATGTAGAATAGATGAGCTAAATAACACATATATAATACACATTGATGGGAATTGAACCGTCGCCTCAGTCTTGCAAGTCCAAGATTGTCATAATGTACCACAGACCCAAATCACACTCCTTTTTTCATCGAAGCTGTTTGAGTAGCGTTAGCACACCGTGATTCCTCATCAACTACAGGCCTACACTTCAAATAATTATGAGAAAAATCCAACGTAAAGAGAGCACTTCCATTAGGAAATAGTCAACATGAAATTTCGTCTTCTACTGACACCTGCTGGTCAAATTGAATAGTTGCAAATATTGTGAACAAGTTGTCATCTAATTCTAATCCTAAACAATATGGCCATTCCAAGTGAAGTATTAAGACAATTAATCAGGTTTGCACTGCTTGATTGAACACATTCATCCCGTTCCAGTGCACTAAAACCCACTTCCCTTCAGGACCGTGTCAGCGAAGCCAAAACTTCCTTGAGTGACGCTTTTTCCCAGCATGCAATGCGAGCTAACGATTCACAATACTATTTCATCACAAACAAGGATGTAAAAAATAAAAAGGGACGAAAAATGAAACTTCAGAAACACCAACCATTGCAATACAAGCAGAACTGGGCCGAAGTGTTATTTAAGTTTTATATTATGTACACCATAATACAGCCTTCTGGTGGACAAGCCATACTATTTAAGCCGTGTCCTCCCATGGGACTTCCGTGGGTGGAAGCTCATCGTAGAGGTCACGTGCTGGTTGCACGTCACTCCAGCGATCACCTCGGGGAAGGTTTGAGACTTGAGACAAGATAGTTGCCCTTGCAGGTTATCTGATTCAGGTGAGTATATGGAAAATATAGGTCAATGTGGTCAGTCATAACAAGAGAAGCTTGCTGGCAAAAGTAATGCACTACAAGTGAATGTCACACTTTTTTTTTTTGTTTTGTATGAGCATTTAAAAAAAACAACATCATAATAATATGGATTTTGACCATGTATGTTTTGGAGTTCCCTGAAAGAGGTTAATATATATATATATATATATATATATATATATATATATATATATATATATATATATATATATATACATATATATATATATATATATGCGTGTGTGTGTGTGTAACTTTAACTAACTTATCTATTTCTATCCATCTATCAAACTTACTATCTCGGGATCTATCTACTACTAACTCTCAAAAAACTAACAGACAACCAAGAGCATCAAAACCAACCTACTGCAATTCGTATATTTTAGTGTGTGTGGGGGGGGGACAGTGAGCACAGTGATGGTTCCGCAGCATAAAGTGTATCTTCAGTCGTCGATTGTATGTGTGGGAGTCCCTCGGGTTCAGCCCAGCTGATTTAGTGTTCGGTGAGAGGACCCTCGCGTCTGTTAAGGGGTAAGTGGCTTTCCGATGTTAAATGAGTAGAGAATAATGTGTTAGATTACGTCATTTTTTTTCGTGAATGCTTGCATCGTGCTTGTGAAACTGCTCACAAAACTCTTGTCGCCAGCCAGTCTAAAATGAAGCAGCAGTTTGACAAGAAAGCTGTGGCTCGAGTTTTTGAGACAGGCGACCGAGTGTTGGTATTGTTGCCGTTACCCCGTTCCCGTTTGCAGGCTCATTTTTCTGGTCCGTATGTCGTGGAGCGCAAACTTTCCGTTACAGATTATGTAGAGCACACTCCTGATAGAAAATGATCGTCCCGCATCTGCCACGTCAAAATGTTGAAAAGTTCCGCCCGGTTCACACTGGACGTGGAAGCACCGCAAAGCGAAGCACCGCGAAGTGAAGCGCTGCGAAGCGAAGCGCCGAGCGCTTCCATTCAGCGCCCATGTTAATCAATCAGTGCACATTGCCCATTGGTGGAGGGAGGGCTCATTGAAAAAAAAAAAAAAAAAAAAAAATCGGTGTTCCTTCGGCGCGCCTGGGAAACTCTGAAATTATGAATAACTTAAGCTCGTTTTTGTCCCATTTGCCTGCATCAGCCCGTCATGATATTGTTAAATTAATTGAGAGCCACCCACTATTGTTTTCTGACCACCCCCACCGTACGTCAGTTTTGCACCATGACATAGAAGTAGAGGGACATGCCACAACTAAGCAGCACGCACACAGAGTCAATTCTGGGAAGTTAAGAAAGAAGCTTTGGCTCTCCTTCTGACAATGCCCATCTTGATGTTCATTTGGGGTCAGGTTTTTACAGACCATAATGCCCTCGTAGATGTGGTGGTCTCTGCTCCTGCAAGACTTCAATCTCCAGATTTGCCACAGGAAGGGGGGTTGATAATGTGTTGGCAGATGCATTATCATGTGGACTAGCTGCGGAATTCTTATTTCGGGCGAACTGAGGTTTTTCTTGTTTAGTTTTGTTTGTAGGTATGTTAATAGGGTTTAGTTCTTAAGGGAGGGGGTGTTATGACCCACAGGTGGGTCTAGGTGCCTCTATCTTTGTGTGTGTGTGTGTGTGTGTGTGTGTGTGTGTGTGTGAGTGGATGACGCCTTGCAGGTGTGGTCCTGGATGTCGGCTGCTGATTGGACGCGCCACGGCTGAGAAGGAGGAGCAGTCGAGCCAGCCTGACGGTCATCCCTCCTCCGCTCCCAACTCTGCAGTTAGTCACTTCTGAAATGGTGTTAGAGCACGCAGCCGTAGGGGTGGGCTGCCATTTTCTTTGTCCCCTCTTTTCTCCTGTTTATTAAGTATGTAGGGAGGTTAGCCTTTCTGTATTTGGCTTCTCTTTCTTTCTTTAGTTAGTTCTTTAGGTGAGCTAGTTGGAGTTTGGTTTATTATTTTGGCCTGGGCCCACCCTGAAGCCTTTGCTGCCCACCGGTTAAATTGTTTTGTTTATTTCATTTACTGATTAATAAAATGTTTTTTGTTGAAACTGCCAACTGCAGTGAAAAATGAATGAGGCTTGGGAGTGGGGGAAGGTGTCCCACACGTTGCGTCTCGGTCCCCCTCGACGGGACGTAACACGGAGTTTTCGCCGTGACAGCAGGTTGAGCTCCTACCGTGTTACAGGTGACGTCGTCACGTTAGCCTGTTCCATCCCTGCTAAATTCTTGAAAGAACTACCATAAGTAAACTTTTAAATTATAATACACTCTACACTAATTGTAATTTCCTTCCCGTGGTTCTATATTGCAACAGTTGACGGCTCATATCAGCAGATAAGCAGCAACAATCTGGGCATTGCGGGTGATTCATAAATGTGTCATTTCTTATTAATTAGCCCATAAGTGTTGTACACCAGTGTGACACCAAATGCTTGTTGCTGACAGCAGTGAAGAAATGACACTCTAGTGGTTCTGCACATTAGTATAAATAGAGTGATTCTCTATCATTACATCACAGGACGGCGGCACTCTGACAGATTCCATGAACCTGGACACTGATGATCCAGACTCCGGTCCAGATGACACAACGGGCCACAGTGGAAACGGGTCAGAACATGGGACTGGCTGCTGAAAGGATCCAGGTAGGTGGCGCTGTCATCCCAAGTTGTGTGGTGTGGAGGATCAGGGCCAAAGTTCCAGATGCTCACAGATGTGACTGTGGATTCAGGAGGAGTGTTTGAAGGCTGGACTCCCAACAGTGATTGGCTGCTGAGGACCTCTCAATCACAATCAGGTTTTTTAGTGGCTGTGAGATTGAAAGTGAGTGAACATCATTAAATAAAGAGCTCCTGCAGGGTCCCAATTTGAAAAGTACACTGCTTGGTGTGCTGCTTCGTTTTCGCCAAGGCCCTGTAGCATTCATGACTGACATTGAGGGAACGTTTCATCAAGTAAGAGTTTCCAACCAGGATGTAAACTTCTTACGCTTCCTCTGGTGGCCAGATGGGGACATTACAAAGGACCTACAAGAGCACAGGATGCTGGTCCACATCTTTGGGGCAGTGTCATCCCCAAGCTGTGCTTCATTCGCCCTGCTGAAAGCAGCTGACGACAATCAGCATGACTTCCCAGCCGAGGTTATAAACACTGTTGGTCAAAATTTCTACGTGGATGATTGTCTAAAGGCCGTCAGCACGGCGGAACAAGCAATACATCTGTACCAGCAGCTAACAGACCTGTGCGGTAGAGGTGGATTTAAGCTCAATAAGTGGGTGAGCAATCATCGCTCGGTGCTGACCGCCATTCCTGAAGAGCAGAGAGCTAAAGAGGTAAAAACACTTAACCTTGACAGAAACCAGCTCCCTATGGAGAGGGCCCTTGGAGCTCAGTGGGATGTACAGCAAGATACATTCACATTCAGCATCAGAACCAAGCTGGGATGGGATGAGGAAATCCCTCAGGTCATGGTACATCCCATATATAGTTTTTCAAGCGCCAAACTACAACAAAGGAACTCATCTATAACAAATCTACAACCTTGTAAGGGCAAAATCTACTTGTTTTAATTCTGATTAATAAACTAAAGCTTATTCGATTATCATTATGTTGTTTTTTTTTAAACGCTCATACAAAACAAAAAAAGTGGAGGGAGAGTAGTCTGAATCGGGTTCTGGAGCATTGCTCTAACCTCATCCATCGCACTCATTAGCGTCACATCCACTTGTAGTGCATCATTTCCGCCAGCAAGCTTCTCTTGTTAGACCTTCCCCGAGGTGGTTGGTGGGGTGACGAGCACCCAGCACGTGACCTCTACGATGAGCTTCTACCCATGGAAGTGCCATAGGAAGACACGGATTAAATAGTATGGCTTGTCCACCAGAAGGCTGTATTATGGTGTACATAATATAAAACTTCGGCCCAGTTCTGCTTGTATTGCAATGGTTGGTGTTTCATTTTTCGTCCCTTTTTATTTTTTACATCCATGTTTGTGATGGAATGGTATTGTGAATCACTAGCTTGCATTGCATGCTGGGAAACAGCGTCACTCAAGGAAGTTTTGGCTTCGCTGACACGGTCCTGAAGGGAAGTGGGTTTTAGTGCACTGGAACGGGATGAATGTGTTCAATCAAGCAGTACAAACCTGATTAATTGTCTTAATACTTGACTTGGAATGGCCATATTGTTTAGGATTAGAATTAGATGACAACTTGTTCACAATATTTGCAACTATTCAATTTGACCAGCAGGTGTCAGTAGAAGACGAAATTTCATGT